>NC_092199.1:19267859-19377859 GCF_043641665.1 Enoplosus armatus
GTGGAAGTCCTCACGTTTGCGAAACTGGAACCATGAAAATGTGTTTTGCATGAAAAATGACTCGAATGATGAAATGTAGTTGCCCATTCATTTTCTGATTTTCTGATTAATCGACCAGTTCTTTCAGCTGTGCTTGTGTAAACTGTTGGGTAGTTTCATTTATAACAAAACACTATGTTTTATGAGCTCTTTGTATGTTTTGTGTGCAAAACTCTTAATTAAACCAGCAGCTAGTGAAGTAGAGAGAACAGTACTTCCCTCTGAAATGTAGTTCAGTAGAAGTAGGAAGTAGCATGAACATGATCATTGCTGCCGTTTTCCATGTTCCACACGCACGTGCATGGTGTTTGGCTCTCCTCAGAAAGGGGGGGGGGGGGGGGGGGGGGTGCTTTTGAAAATGTTTCCTGGACCAGAGAAGATGCCTGGTTTGACTCCCAACTTCCCTGCTGGTTTCGTAAAGATGCTCCCGCGGTCACCCTGAACCCTGAAGCGCTGTCCTGATAATTAAGATTGCTTTCGCTTTTTTTTTTTTTGGGCGAGACTTGCCCGGCCACACGGGCGTTTGGCTAATTAGACTTCTCCTCCGGAAAACTGTGGTCTTGGGTAAAGCAGAACAGCTTCCTCGCCGCCAAACAGGTCTGGGGTTCAAAACCCAGTCAGCATGCATGTTGGCTGATAAAGCAACTCCTACTGCGGCCTTTTACCGCCTGAATAGCAGTTTGACTTTCCAGCTACAGCTGTTGCGGACAGACGATAATAACAAACGTGCAGCTTGGGAGGCTCATCTGTTCATTGATTGTCATTGTAACAAAGACATGGGTGTGTTTGCTGTTTCATATTTTCCTGTTTAACTTTAAGACCACCATCAGGAGGGGGAGGAGTTGGGAAACAGCTCAGCAAATATGCTGATGCTGTCACGGGCCTGCATAGCGGTGGTTTGTAAGATTAAATATCGGCTCATTTCAACTGTTGTGGTGTGCTTACTGGATAAGGTCAAACTGTAATGCCCACGAACGCTGATGTAAGGCATTTCCCTTCTTTCTACCGAGCCCAAGAAGGGCTACAAGCAGAAGTACTGAGAACACAGAGTAGAGCTACAAAGCAGGGCCACAACCTGTACAGTAGTGTGTTCAGAACTGTCCGATTTTGGAATTAAAGTGATACAGCAAACTATTTTAGTGCCCAAAAATTGGCCCAAAAAACAATAAGTACATAATTAACGACAAATACATGTTTCATCCAAACAGGATATGCAAACTAATTTCTTAGCAAACAGCCATAAATCTGGGCAAAAAAAAAAAGTGACATCTTATGTAAGTAAGAGTCAATATACCAAAACAAACACAACAAATGTGTTAAAAACTCTTTCTATTTGAAGTTGACCGTGCTGTGCATTATGGCTGCGTTCACAGAGACAGAGACAGCAGGCGCTTCAGCAGCGAGATCCGTGCTTTAATTACTGGACTGCAGCCACTTGGCTGCCAAAAACACCCCAAGTCTGGCTTTGTTAAAAAAGATAGGCCTGACGGGGTTTGCTGTTGAGAAGACGCAAGCTGTGAATCGCAAATGTGAGAGGAACATACATTAAGGTGCTGAAGGCTATTTCTATTCGGTGTAGTCCACAGGGGAATGCTGCACGCTGTGTGTGTGTGTGTGTGTGTGTGTGCGCACAGACACTGGATGGCTCTCTTTGAAAATGAAATGGTGTAGAAATGAGGTAAACTGATATGGCCCCCGAGCCTCGGCTGTCCAAATGAATGTAAGATGGAAAACTCATTCAAGTGCGCGGAAGAAGGAAAACGTGCAAATTGAAATACGATAACTTCCGGGTTGTTTTTATTGGACATAATGTGCTGCTGCGAACATTTAAAAGGGCTCTTTCCTTCCCCCTGTAAAGACTTTCCCTCACCCCTGTTAGCTTGGTGACATCTGTTGATGGCCCCGACGGGTTGCGGACATCTATTATTGAGCTTGAAAAGGACGTGTTCAATTGGATAATAGCAAGTTCATTCTTGTGTGTTTGTACCCTTTCGAATTCAGCCTTTCAGAAAGAGTGCTCGCTCACTGCTCTCTCCGTCACAGCGAGGCACCTCTTCAATCATTAAAACGGCGTTTGGTCAGTGCTACTCACACCAGCAGCTCACATGTGAAATATGCATGCTACGCTTGAAGACACAGCGCTAACAGGGGCAGCAGCCGGCGTACAGTGGCCGACATTTGCCGATCCAGGACGTGAATGTGATAAAGAATTCACGTGCATCGAGATGTCGCCGGTGTGCAGGACTTCGGGTAGCAAACAAAGGATGTGGGCGTGTCATACACTGCCGGCTACACTGCCTTGAGAATGGAGCTGCTTGCATCCCACAGAAAATGAATGTAGCTGTCGACGAGCTAACATAGTTAAACAGCTGCAAATTGAATTTCTTAGTTCATTTCAAGTAACAGCATTCAAAAACAGTTTGCATCACAAAACATGCGGTCAAGCACGGGCCTGCGTCAAGTGCACGTGTGTCTGTGATTTGCAAAATAACAACAACTCTTCGGTTTCCTCACAAATCACGCGTTGGCAATATTTTTCACTCAGAATATTGCCCGAAAGGTGACGAGTTTGGAGCGTTTGGATGCTCTGTATTAAGTGACTTGTCTTGGTGGAAAGTCAATCAAACTACTACAGAGAGAGACTCAAATTGACCTAAAAGAGATGCAAACTGACCACAAAGAGATGTAAAACAAGCAGCAAAGGACGCAAAATGACCAAAAAGAGATGCAAAATGACTACAAAGACACACAAAACAAGCAACAAAGGACATAAAATGACCACAAAGATGCAAAATAAGATGCAAAACAACTAAAACAAGATGCAAAATGACCACAAAGAGATGCAAAACGACTACAAAGACACGTAAAACAAGCAACATAGGACGCAAAATGACCACAGAGACCCAAACAAGATGCAAAACGACTAAAAAGAGATGCAAAATGACTCCAAAGACACACAAAACAAGCAACAAAGGACATAAAATGACCACAAAGACGCAAAATAAGATGCAAAACAACTAAAACAAGATGCAAAATGACCACAAAGAGATGCAAAACGACTACAAAGACACGTAAAACAAGCAACATAGGACGCAAAATGACCACAGAAACCCAAACAAGATGCAAAACGACTAAAAAGAGATGCAAAATGACTCCAAAGACACACAAAACAAGCAACAAAGGACATAAAATGACCACAAAGACGCAAAATAAGATGCAAAACAACTAAAACAAGATGCAAAATGACCACAAAGAGATGCAAAACGACTACAAAGACACGTAAAACAAGCAACATAGGACGCAAAATGACCACAGAAACCCAAACAAGATGCAAAACGACTAAAAAGAGATGCAAAATGACTCCAAAGACACACAAAACAAGCAACAAAGGACATAAAATGACCACAAAGACGCAAAATAAGATGCAAAACAACTAAAACAAGATGCAAAATGACCACAAAGAGATGCAAAACGACTACAAAGACACGTAAAACAAGCAACATAGGATGCAAAATGACCACAGAAACCCAAACAAGATGCAAAACGACTAAAAAGAGATGCAAAATGACCTCAAAGAGACCTAAAACAACTACAGTGAGACACTAAAGTCAGTAAGAGATAAAGTGTGTTGTGTGTGTGTGTGTGTGTGTGTGTGTGTGTGTGTGTGTGTGTGAGGGGCCATTAAGGCTCTTTTTGAGGGGAATGTGCAATATCGTTCTTGGTGTGTATGTTCTGGAGTTTGTGAATGCACCCTTGGTTGACCTCTCACCAAACACTGTGTAGACCGGCAAGGTTCTGTCTCTCATCTTATATTTAACCTGGTCTAGAAAAAAAAACACTTGAACCCCTTTCAGTTCGCCTACCAGCCCCGACTTGGAGCTGAGGATGCCATCATCTACCTGCTCGACCGCGCCTACGCCCACCTGGATAAGCCGGCGAGCGCCGCGAGAGTCACGTTTTTTGACTTCTGCAGTGCGTTCAACACCATCCGCCCGGCTCTGCTGGGTGAGAAGCTGACGGAGACGCAGGTGGACAAACTGTTCAACTCCTCCCTCTGAGTGTCACTGACCCTCAGAAGAAACATTATTATCATTTATTCTTTAAATGTCAGTGCAATACATACATATATATATACATACATTGCTATTGTATGTATTTTTCTACTTTTATTATTTTTTCACTTAAATATTGTAAATGTGTATATTTTTATTTTCTATTTCTTATTTTTTATATTTTTGTACATACTTTTAGTTCTAAATTTATGCTACTTTCCACTCTTGAATGGGAGCACCAGTACTGTATAATCCCCCCCCCCCCCCCCCCCCGAGTGCCTGAAAAGCAAAGAGGTTTTAACAGCAGTTACAGACACGGCACTTGATGGGAACACAAACTCAAAGCCAACTCAAATGACCACAATGCTTTCACAATGCGGTACGCTGGCACAGTGAGATTTTGTGCTACAGAGGCGGAAGGCATTTATTCTCATCAGTCTCTTATCGTTGCATCAGTCGCAAAAAGAATTCCGTCCTTTCAATTCAGTGGGTTGAACCAATGCGACAAAAAGGAATCGCTGCCCTTTTAGTTCTTTTCTTCTTTTTATTCACACTGACTTAACCAAGAGGGGTAAACATGACGTAATCGGGATTGACGGGTAACTCATACATTGTCATGTTGCATCATCAGCGGGACATGAACCCGCGACAGAAACCCGACAGCGTTTTATTGAACCTTACGTGTTTATTTAATTATTATTATAAGTACAGTCTGTCACTGCTGTTTTGTGATGTTAAGCTGAATGACTACTCTCATGGGAGCTGTGTGGTTCTTAACTAGTGATGTGTCGCGAGCGAGCGAGCCGGGTTCAAAGAGCCGGCTCCCATCGTTCATTTAAAAGAGCCGCGACCGAGCCGGGGTTTTTTTCTGTAAAGTAATACAAGGCAGAATGATAGGACGATCTCCGCGCCACGGGCGCTCCATGCAGTCAGCGACTGAATGTCACGTGCAGGGCAGATAATAATGATAATAATAACGGAGAGAAGAAACCGGACCAGCCCCTCTGAGCTGAGGCACTTCCTCAGTGCCAATCTGCCCTGAAAGAAATAATAAACAGTTAGTTATATATATATATATTTATTATTTATCAATATACTTATTTTTATTATTTTTACTTCACTTTACTTTTTCAGTACTTTCCTTTTTTATATATATATATATACACATATACAGTATATTGTACTTGTTTTTAGGCTCAGCAAAGTTTTGAAGTCAGCTGTTGCTGTTTTATTTATTTTTCTTTTGTTAATACTAAAATAAAGCCCTGCTGTTTTGTTAGGGGTGTGTGTTTAAATAAAAATTGAAAATGTCAATAGCTGTTTTTATAGGTCTTTCTATCTGCTTTGTGTAGCAGAGTGGTTCTACAAGCAGGTCAGTGCATTCACTGGGGGGGTTTCAGAGAGTTACACAAGGGTCTGTAAATGCAATGAAAACAATTGGCTACAGCAATTTATTGATATTAGAAAATGTAACTTTTACTTTTGAATACTTCAGTACAAAAAGGATGTATTGAATAATTTAAGTGATACATGCGTACACATGCAAATCACAAGTCAAAACAGCGCTAAATTTGGCTGGATTATAAAAGGTATAAGTGGTAAAACGAAGAGCCGTTTGGGAGCCGAAAGAGCCGGCTCTTCTTGGTGAGCTGAGCCAAAACGATCCGGCTCACTAAAAAGAACCGGAATTCCCATCACTATTCTTAACCCCGTTGCTGGTCTGTCCCAGTTGCCTTTGATGCCCTCGTCAAATTGGCGCCACGCCGGATGCACATGGATCACGTGCGAGGCGCCAATTTCTGTAGAATGAAGCACAAAGTCAAAACTTGTGTTTCTTGTAGGTTTAATTCAGCGTCTGCAGATGGACACAGTCAAAATGAATGAGCCGACCGTCAGTTTTGGGGGGGGTTTATACGCATTGTTACTACAAGTTCAGGGAAAGATAGCAGAGTCAATCATTATCTGCAGATGGTACAGAACAGCATCGTTAGAGGACAAGGGAACAATTCAGGCCATCTGATCTGGCCTTGCCCCCCCGGACAGTGAGCAAGACACTGGCAGTTTGTTATATGCAGAGGGGTAAAACACAAGGCTTCTTCACATTTTGTGCTTATTTGCAGTATCAAAGTACAAGGCAAGTATGTGGTCATCTTTATAGTTTGTAGCTGGGGTCTGGAAACGTCCATTACACAGCTAGTTTCAAGCCCTTTCTGCAGTAGCAGTTTTGGACCTATTTTTCACCTCATTTGACATAGTTCTATACGTAATGCTTCATCGCATTGTGTTGTTAGTTTGTGTACAAACACTTAGACATATTATTTTCTGTATCTTAATTTTGTGTTCTTTGTAACTGTGGAATTTTTAACATTCTTTAGGTGGAGGCTTCGAATAAGTCGATCTCCCTCCGCTCCGTTTCAGTACAGTACAGGCAGTGTTGCCAGGTTGGTTCATAAGCGTAATTATTAGCCAGAAAATAATATCAGTATTGAAAAAATAAGAAAAATCAGGCTGAAGTTTTGTCAACCCACCCAAGCTAATTTTTTACCAACATGAAACCATCCTACAGCCGCCTAAATGGGCGGAAAATCGCCCAATTTAGCAACATTTCTTGGGTGGAAATCTTTCTGCCCCCAGATCCAGTTATTTTCTGGTGCCGTGTTGGAATTGCAGGAGGGGTCGGTTTTTAACAGATACAATACAACAAATCACACTGAGAAGCATCTGCAATATGAAATAAGTCTATTTCTGGACCGGGTCAAATCTACATTTTCCATAACCTATTTTGCTTGATGTCACCTTAGTTGAATTATGTACGGCACAATTTGCCAAATTCTCAGTGGAGCATAAGAGGGGCTACCAGACACTTTCTTAGACAGATTTGATGATGCCTTTCATCAGAATAGTTAACTGTACCATAACACAAAGATAATCTAACATGCGTACTGTTCCCACCCTTGTTCTGCACAGGCTGAAATCCTTGCCACCAGATGATCAGAGGATGTGGGGACAGATTCAGCAGAGGTTCGGTGTAGGTAGTGATTTGACAAATAGCACAGCACCAATGGATTATCCTCTCCGACTGTTTGCAATGGCCCTAAAGCCCAGTGTTATCTGAACGGATAGCTTCCACCGTCAGGGCCTGAGTGCTTTGCTGGTTTCCAGATGGCGTCTTGCTTGCCAAATCCTCTCCTCTGCTAGTATTAGCATATTGTGTCATGTTATGAGACACTCTCATGCCCTTTGACCAACTTATTATTTACCAGCAGCTTCGCAGTATATCAGAGGGAGCGCCAGGACGGGGCTTGCCGAGCTGTGCAACGACTCAGCCATATGTAATCCCTGTGCATGCGGTACCAAGGTGCAGGGCAGGGCACAGAGTGTGTGTGTGTGTGTGTGTGCACCTTTTATATTGAGTCCCTAAATCAGGTACCTGAGGTTACCTGAGACAATAATTACAGATTAAACCGTCCCTTTTAATAGATTACAGTAAAGCATTTAATAGATTACAGTAAAGCATTTAAATGGAGTTTGGTTATTCTTAAGAGCATCATATACAGTATGAGCATAATGTTAAAGTTTCATATGTGTATAAGTTGTATCATATATGTATTTGTATCTTGTGCAATAAAAGCAATAAAACAACAACATACAAGTACAGACAACAAGCAAACAAACAAACAACGACACCAACTTACTGTATGTGTACCTATGGACATCAGGTTGGCCGTGACTCATTATTCTCTAACTCCTTATTCTTTTCCCAGTTTGTGCTGTGCAAATCATCAGTGTGACATTCACCGGACACTCACAGTTCACCAAGTTACACAAACATCTTAGGACTTATGGTAATTAATAGCAATTTTCGAACCAGATAGTCCCAAAACAAGAACTCCAGGAACTACATCTGAAAGTTCGCTCAAGTTTGTCTTTCTCTGGTGATACGTAATAAGAAGTGCTCATAAACCAGGGGGTGACCCCTGTCTCTGTTCTGGGCTGGCCTTCGGTGTTGGATATAAACGGCCTCTATAATCTTTTTTTGGGCTGTCCCCTTCTTTCTGGTCGATGACTTTGTCGCCTGTATCCTGTGTTCATTCGGTCTCTTTTCCAGGATCCTTGCCATATCATTAAAGTCGTGCTCCCTACAGCTGTTGCATATGATGTCATATACCAACCGTGTGTGAATGCACTTGATTTAGCTGGATCCCGTTTAAAAAGAAAAAATGGAATAAAAAAAACAAAACAATAGTCTGGTTTCTATCCAAATTTAGCCCGAATTTCCAGAGAATCTGCAAAAGAAAATGCTAATGAATGCACGTTTCCATTCACTACTGTTGCGTCAACATTAGTAGTTAAGCGCATCAAGGTAAACTGTTGGTGGCGTTAATTCGTCAGTCAAGCACCGTTAGTTATCATTATATTTTTTCCCTTTATTAAACTCACAAGTCCAACGCCACAAGATGAGCAGCAGAGTAGAACAGATGTTTATGAATACCCAAAAAAGGATGATATAAAAAGATTAGTCAGGTGCCCTTTTGTAATGAATTTTGTTCTGAGGAATGCTTACCATGTACTTTAACTCGTTTCTCTTACTCTTAAATTCACTTCATTAACGTATATATATTTTGAGGACTGTGGATCCACCTGATTCCTCCAGTTTAAGTTGTCATAAAAAAAAAACTACTGCTGTTTACCTTTGTCCCGATGAAGTAGGGCTGATTCACCCTCTTTGTTTAACCTTCAAACCAACCATTACCTCCCCTATCTTATTGCTTCAAGTCCGCAACAGTTGACTTTTAGTGAAATCTCCCTGTGGAGAACAACCACGCCCGCAATAGGTGCCAATTTACATGAGACAAGGTATACTTGAGGCAAACAATAAAACAAAGCAAAAGGGAGCCAAGAGACCAACTCTGTATATTAGAAAGCGTGCACCAATTCCTCAGTGGAAAATGGGATGGCGCAACATCTAGGTCGAATGAATTCCCATGGTCCCCAAAAAGGTTCTCTACATAATATGTATTCCAGAGATAAAGGCAGGAAGAAAAGGGGGAATTGAACAGTAACATTTGACAGACAAGCGGCAATTCAACATCTTTCTTTCTTTCTTTCTTTCTTGTTTTACTCGTATCAACCCCCCAACTCTAACCTCTGTCACTGCAGACCTATTAATAATCACATTATCTTTTGGAGTCGGTGGATGACGGAGCTCTGACATGTCATATCTGCTCCCACTGTGCGGAGATGCACCCTCTGAATTCACCGCAGGAACTGCCAGCACAGGAAATGTCAAGGTTAAGCACTGAGAATGGCAGGATAATGTTATGGCCTTCTGAAGGGCTTTAGAGCTCTGCTTTTGACCAGCACAAGGACGAGGCATGTTTCTGCCTTTTAATTACGACTGGATTCTAGGTCGGTGCTTTCCACCTCTTAATTGTTTGATTAATAATTTACAGCCTATTTGAACTGTTGTCAAAGCTAAAGGGGTGTATATGTCGCAAATCACTTCTATATTGATGTGGGTCTTTACTTTCCCTGCGCTTTGGGGTTGATGCTGCAGTGTTAGGGCAATTAGGGGATGTTAGGTTTGAATTGAATTTGCCCATTTAGTCGGGTGTGAGTTGAAACGCAAGGGCGGCGTCAGATGTTGTTTTAGTTCAAAGTTCGTTAAAGATCCCAACTTTGGTACCGTTAGGAAACGGACCTTGCGAGTAGACTGGAGCAGATTTCTTCCAAACTAGTAGCAGCAACTTGGGAACGCGAGCAAGGTTTGCTAGATGCCAGCCTTCGATGAGTTCTTGATCAGTCTCAAACGTCCAAGTGAGTTCCGTGGGGGCGATCGGGCACACAGAGCTGGGCTTTGCCTGCCAGGAAGGCAGTAGGGTGGACGAAGTAGAGGAAGGGGCAAGTGAGCTCAGAAGGGAAGAATTGACAAGAATGTGAGATCCTTTTATTTCTCCTGTTGTTATCGTCCCCCCTCCCATCCCTAACTCTCTCTTGTCTTAATCTTTTTTTCAGTTTCCCACTTGTCTGATGTTCCCATGTTTAAAAGCCTGGCCTCAGCTGCTGAAAGATACTAAACTCCTCTTATGAGTAAACAGGATGTACCTGCACCTTGATATCACCCGCTGAGTAGTCTCGCATAGCCAGACCAGATCTCCACACTATGGAGAAAGGTCTGGTCAACCCATCGTAGTTCTGGTATAGGGGGAAAAAAAATGCTCTGGCTTGTGTGTTTTTCTTTAAATCGCTATCAGCTTGGGCGGCGCTAAGCCCAGGATCCAGCGACGGTGCCCTAAAAAATAAAACATTTCTTGTTTTGGTGGAACATTTGCTCGTGGGGAGGCAAGCCCCAGGCAACTTTTACTGTTAAAAAAAGACAAGCATAACTTGATCATCGGTGTCCTAAAGTTCTATTATGAGCTCATTGGACCTGTTAAAACCACCAACGATCCAAATCTTTGTCAAAACTTGCCTTTTTCAGCGTGAGGGCTGCTAGCTCGGAGGTTGCTGATGTTCAACCGTTGATGTAATCATAGCATGTAGAACTTGATGTACAATTATGACCAATGACACATAAAATGACACCATGCATTTATATATAGATCCTGGGAATAAGCATCACAGAGAACCTGTCATGGACATCTCAGATCTTCACGCTGGTAAAGAAAGTTCGGAAACATCCGCATCAAGTTCTTGTTAACTTTTACAGAGGAGCAATAGATAGCATCCTGACTGGAAACATTACAAACTGGCATGGGTCGGGAGGGCTCTGCAGTGGGTGATTACAACTGTCCAGAACGCCATTGTTCCCCATCTACCAAGCATCACTGATATCAGCAAGTTGAGATGCCTGCATAGAGCCCAAAGGATAATTAATAATTCTCCTTTAAATATATATATGTGTATATATGTGTGTGTGTAAAATTTACATTTTATTGTGCCACGCTGTGTTGTAAAATGACATAAACGAACCTTGATACCTTGACATGATGTGATGACTATGATAGAATGTTCCAGATTATCACATAGTGTGGAAATACCTGAACGACAGCGGAGCTACCATGAGCAACTTCCTCTACATGGATGCCATTAGACTGTATCTCCAGAATTAGCGAGACGTAGGCCCACTAAGACTGAAGCAGTGGGGGTATACCAGAAGGCCACATCAAAGCCTGTGCATTTCAAACAGCAGGGAATGGGAACCATGATCCGAAGGCTCGAACCTTTAACAAGCAAACCTTAAAGTTGCTTATTTCCTAGCTCAACACCAATTACTTCCACTGTCACTATCAAAGCAGTCGGCGTTGCTTCAGTAACATCCAATTTTAACTCATAGCAATGCCGAATTTCCAAGACAGGACGACAATTTGCTTCCAAAAAAGATTAGGGCTAGTTGTGCAGAATAAATAAATGAATATAACAGAGACCATTAGACATCCTCAACACATTTAGTGCTGCAAACAAGCCGGGAGGGCTGCTGTGTATTGTTGGTTCATTGTCTACACTCACTCCTTGAAGGTAAATAGCAGGGGGATGAAACTTAATTATTCTGTTTATACATATTGTCCCGGAAAGACAATGTAGTGGGCGTTGCTGGGCGAAGATCTAAATATTTAACACTAACGGCTGCAAAGGACAGAAATAGTTTCTTTTATTCTGAATGGCTCTACCAAAAAAAAAAAAAAAATTTGATTGCAGTTTGACTGGCGGAACATTATGCAGGGGTGAGCATCAGACTCGAATAATAAACACAATATTGCCGCGTTTGATGAGGTTATTGACTGTGAATAATTCAATATTGTTCAATGCTAAGTCTGGGTTTGAAATGAAAATTCAAATGAGAGGTGGAGATTATATTGTTCATACAGTGTTAGAGAGAATATTGGCCCTTAGCTGTCAATACAACAAGCTCTGCTTTATTGCCTTCAGGATACCAGGAGGCTGTGTATGCTACTCCTCCCCGTAGACTGCTTGTTATTTATTAACTTGGTGCCGTTCTGTTATATGGTCAACGATCCAATTAGTTTTGGGCTACTTAATCCAATCTGACTATTGACCTAAATATCATCTTCAACCTTCACCATCTGTGCGAAAAAGAAAAAAAAAAAAAATGTCATCTCTCCGGCCATCTCTCTCTCTCAGTCTCGGCTTCATTAAAATTCCACACCTGTCTCTGCAGCGCTCTTTGCAGTTTTCACCTAAAATACCAGGGAAGAGCATCCAGTCTCCAGGGGGTGATTTTAGTTCCAGCACACACCGCCTCATCCGCGGTGTCACCTTATTGGCAAAAAAAAACAGAGAAAACAAGTGAGCGGCTCAGGTAGTGGAACACGGCTTCCAGTGTCAGTGAGAGCTGGTGGCTTCTCTCAGACTGCGGTTAGGAACTTTATTGAGGTGGGGAGGGGTCGCTGAACACGTCCCTCCTAGTGTCTCAGTATGATATAACAATATCGAATTGGTACAATGCGTTTTGCCATTAACAACAATTCACAGAAGTCAAATTAGCAATTGCCAAAATGGTAAACATATCAAAGTGGTGCGTGTTGAAGAGCCACAGTATTATATTAGCTACTCTTTCTGTCGAACCAAGAACTACATAGGCACAGACGCCTAAGCTATGAGGGTGCTGAGGGGCTTAAAGCCAAGCAATTTTTGTTGCCCCACCAAATAATTACAAGACCAAAGGCCTTTACACGCCAAGGGAAAGTAAATTTTTTTCCCCGAGCTTTCGCACTGCGAATAAAAAGGCATCAACCGGTCGCGTTATGCTGAGCAGACGTCACGTCCCGACTCCTCGTGACAATGGCGGACTGCTGTTGGCTTCATTCAGAATGCTGAGTTCACTGAGAACGGGCTACGCACAGCGAGTCTCGCAATGAAAATGCGAACGTGTTGACGTTTCTAACCTTAGACATGGAGGTCTCACTTCCTACAGCATGCGACATGTAATGCAAACTCTTAAGTCACCACGGTTCCAGACGCCTGAACACTGCCCGCATCTGGATGTAAAATGAAATGCCAGTTCCGCCTGACGATCAGGTAACTTTGTGACACACTTAAACTTTACTGTAGTTCTGCTTCCTGTTGTTGTTGTTGTTGTTGTTGTTGTTGTTGTCGACGCAGGATCGAGTCGAGGTGGGAGCTGATCCAGGTGAGTGAACAACAATGCATTCTCTGGAGAGACAACATTCGGTCACTGTAACAGCTACAAGGCCGGCCCTACTAGCATCCAAGTTGGCCGAATGCACCCTTAGTTCCTCTTTGATGGAACTACTTGATCTTTTCTGATAATTTCACTACAGTCCCTTGCCTTCCCTGTTAGACTGTGGCAGGATAACGTAGCAGGATTCAGTTATCTGCTTCAGAATCACTGCCGCTGTAAAAACTGGAACACTCAGTTTCTTCCCTTGATACCCAAGTCACGCAATGAATGAGTGTGTGATCCCCCCCCCCCCCCCACTGCACTCTGTCTCTCTCCTTCTCTTTTCTCCATCCTGAATCGCCTCCTTTTGTTCTCTCATCTCAATCAATAAGTGAAACTTTGCCCTAACCCTAACCCTAAGGCCCCTTGCTGTCCATTGCAGAGCATGAAGCCTCGTGGTCCACGTGTGCATCCGCATTTCCCTCGCCTGTCTCCTCCGCTTTGTTTGTCATCTTTAAAAATTACACATTATCTGTCTTCTCATGCTAGTTGCTGAGAGCCACCACAACGACCTGTGGCAGGTGCTTTGTTTCTTTCATTCCTAAGCTCACTTTTCACTTCAAGGTCTTCCAAAGCGTTCATGCTCAAGCATTCACAGACAACACACTGCTGCAACTGACAGCAAAATCCTAGGTGCCATAGTTCATGCCTCATGAATGTGGCACCTCTAACATGATACAGTCCAGCAAACAACGTCAAAGGTTTTTTGTTTTTTTTCAGGGGCTCCTGAAACACATTCACCATTAGGTCCCAGACTTTCAGCCTTTATTCAAATATTTATGTTGTTTATTTAGCTTTGGGTTTGTTTGTTTTGTTTTTTTTTATTTTAAAAATATCTGCAGCATATGTAAGGATATATGTAACACACCCCAATATCCAAGACCAATATGAAGTACACAAACAATCACAAACAAAAAATACTGTAACGTACATAGGCGTGGACTTCAGTCAGTCGGTCCTGAATCATGAAAAGTCATGAAACTTTGACTTTAAAACCAGTGACTCTTGACTTTACTTGGACTTCAGCCCTTTGAATGAACAACAAACAAAGAGCAAGATCCTTTTTGTTTTTGCAGTGACAGGATTTGAACTTGGAAAATGTATTTTTCATTTCACAGCCTTTAAGGTATAAAATTGCATTATATGTGGCGAAGGGAGCATAATGACTTGCAAAAACACACAACAAAAAAAGATTTGGACTTGGACTTGGGACAAGGTGGTCTTGATTTTAGACTCGCCTGTGACTAGCGAAACCATTAAACCAAGTAACTTCTTTCACTTCCTTTTTTTATCATTGCTAATGCTAACTCTGTGAAGCTTTGACATTTTCATGACAAAGCCGAGAGGATGAGAGATGTGATACCTTTTATGTATTTTGTCAACTCTTAATGTACATATATACTGTATAAATAAGATGTATCGAAGTTTAGCCTTTTAGTTTCACTGGCTTCTGGTCTCTTTTGCTAAGTTGTTGACCCCTACATAGTGAGCAGTTAAGTCATTCTATCTATAAAATATCTATTCTGCGGTCACTGGTCAGGTCCCGTGACTGAACTCGTCTCAGATCAGCACTCTGAGACGCTTTATGCATAAGGGCCTTAATCTAAAAACAATTAGGACGCACTGTCAGTGGTTCCATTAGTCCATCATCGTAATTGGATCTTTATATAGTGCTCATACAGGGGAGAGAACGTCAGATAATAAAGACTTGTTTCGTCTCACAATTAGCAACACCTGCATGGCAGTCGTCATGCCAACAGCACTTGTCACGGCCAATCAGATGGTGGCTGAGCTATAGGAGCCAAGGCAGATAGTAGCTTCAGGGCCTATGATTAATTCACTCCTATGTTCACTTAACCCCCCTCCTTTCTCCTGTACCATCTCAGCCTCCATCACCACTGATGGTTTCATCATAACCAACTGGACTAAATATACCCTCTGAAACAGCTACTAGAAGGCTCAGTTAGAAAAAAAACAGTCATTCACACAGTAGGAGAAATTAAGGTTAAAAAATTGCAGTGTACACTGGGAAGGTCTTCATGGCCCACCGCTCGACATGCCGGTTTCCTTCTTTGATCAAATCTCACTCCTTGCTGCACAATGCATGATGTACATGCTAATAAGCCACAAGTCACCAGACTGTCTTAATTAAACGCTACATCATACAGTTATCTTATGTTGAATGGACTTAACACAAATGAGTTGTTATTATGTTGTAGGTTATTTTGTAGATTGTACTTGAACATGACCGAATCCTAGTTGCTCTATCAATGTGAGAGAGCCGAATAAATACAACTTAAGTACACCTGACTTTACTAAACAATTTCGGGTCAGAAGCATTACACAGGAATGTGCCAGCAGTGATATCGGAGAGGCGAGGTGCCTGCACAGATCCCAAATGACACTAAAAGACAATACCTGCCCCAGCCACAGCCTGTTCACTCTGCTGCCATCCGCAATACGGAAGTATCCGCTGCCGTACCGCCAGACTACAGAGCAGTCTGTCCACTCCACCTCATCCTCCGCGCTCCATCATAAATAAATGACGTGGGACTTTCTGTTATGCTGGTTTAATATAAGTAGCTGTATATATTGTTTTCATTTTTATCCTATTCTGATTTGGGATATTGAATATTGTGTATTCTGTGTGTGAAGCATGAAGGTGGCTACAACTTCAATTTCACTGTGCAGCTGTGTTGTAGAATGACCAATAAATGTATCTTGAACCTTGAATTAAAAAAAAAAACTAGAGTTAGACAAGTAGATCAATACCAACCTTATGTCTAATGGTTACTGTTTTTCCTGGCTGTCCCTGAAGGTAGCAGGGGAGTGCAGCGGTTAGCCTGATTGGGAGCACCTGGGCCAAGTGCTACAAAGGCCCAGCCCAGTCTCTCTCAGATCCGACCCACCTCCACCGGCATCTGCATGTTTCACCTTAGCTCGGCTTTTGTTCTGTTTTCACTCTGCAACGCCATCCACACCTACACCGCTTATGCTACTGACTCACGCACGTCACATTTGCACTTGTTCCCTTTGTTGTCATTTGTGTTCAAAATAAATGTAAATTCATTTAATTGTCGTCTGTGTCCATTTCCGAATTTGTCGTGGCCTTTGAGCCAGGTTATGACACTTTGCGTTCAGTTCAAAGCTGCAGTCAGGATGGGGTTAGCCTGGCTTAGCATGAAGATTGGGGGAAACTAATTTAGGTAGCTTGCCTAACCTACCTATCTGGCAAAGTTACGCGCAGTCACTGAGCCCCAGCTCCACCTTATCTCACTAACTGTTATTTTTTTTACGTTTCTGTTTGTGTTCGTAACAAGATGTAATGCGTCAATTGGTAAACTTTAGAGGTGTTGACGGCCAGGCTGGCTGTTTCTCCCTGCTTTTAATGATTATGCTAAGCTAGGCTAACCATGTACTGACTTCTGCTTTGTACTTAATGCACAGTATTTCCCAAAATGTTGAAATCCTTTATTTGGGAGGGATGTGAGTAAAAAGACAGAAGTAACGGGGAACATGGTGACAGTTAAGGAAATTGGCGCGTACCCACTGAAAAGGGTTAATCATTCTCATGAAGGGTTCCTAAAAAAACACTCAGCAGACTGCACTGATCTGGCATGCTGAGGAGCGACCATCAAAGTCAACTGCATAAACTAAACTCACTTTTATAGAAATGATAATCAGTGTTTAGGCAGCATATTAATCTCATTATCACTCAAGAGTCCCATTTGACTGGTTGAGTGCACTTAAAACAGTTCATTTATTCAGCAAATCAAAACAAGAAGAATGTTTTAAAATATCCATAATTGCGCGATTTATCATCTTCATTTGTGCTGCCGTTGCTACAGTAAATCCATTTTCTGGCTGCTGCTTCTTTGTCATTCTGCAGAAATTGATTCAGATGCAAATCCTCTCAAGTCGTAATGGTCCTTTTTAGATGTCTGTGAGAATCCAGTTTGCATGCGTGAGCGTGAGATGTTGAAACTTTGCCCCAAATAAAGGAGAGGATAATTAGCCTGTATCTGACACAATGAGTCCTGTCAGATCCAGATGTGATAAAGGTGGTCTTGATGACAAAATGTAATGATTCTGTTTTTAATTGCTCTTCCACACAGACAATTAAAATACATCAAGACCTCCAAAAAAGGAGACCGATATGTTTTCCCCAAAGCAGCAGGTGACCTTCCTGCTGTGCCATGAAATGATTGTCTGCCACTTATCATTTAAAGGGTAATGTCAAGGATTTGGCAGGCAGAAAATGATCGCTCAGACATCACTCTGTTAGACTGATCTCAGATCTTGCATCATGGATCAACAGCACTCATGTTTGAACAGCAACTTGTAATTTGGCACGATGGACAACTTTTGTAGGACTACTGTGTAGCTCTTTTTTCTCACACTTAGGAAGCTCAGCGTTCGAGTTCAGTCAGGAAGACTTCCTGTTTCTCTAAATCAGCGAATCATGGGCGTTCACTGTCTCACTAGCCAACCAGATTTTGCCACAATCTCCACCACCGGTGGTCTAGACTCCATCGAGTATCCTATACTTAAGGCTTCACTACCCCCATGAAATATGATGACGTTCACACTTCTTATCTTAATTATGCACGTGTCAATAGATAATTGTTCACTCATTTAAGTCTCTCCTGATTGAACTGCCTCAGACGTACACCCTTTGACTATTGTGGAGAAATCCAAAGATTTACAGGCCTGCAGTGCCAAGTTATAGGTGCTAGCTAGTGCTGGGGTTTAGCGAACTGTCAATTGATGATCTGATCTGATCTGATCTATCTAAATTTATTGTACACTTAGAGCAATGGTTCTCAACGGGGACACCCGGACGTCAGAATATCATTTATAAGATGTCACCAATATGGCGTTTACTGTGTCAACTCAAGAAAATGGACGCTCTCTTCCTTGGTATTCTCCCGTGGAGGAAATCAAGAGTTTAAGAGCATGAATTCCTCCCAAGGATGCACAGTGAACGCCACGTCATTGTCGTGGTTACAAATTTACACGAGGGATATTCCATTGTCGGACTTCCTGTGAAAGCAACTTAGCGTCTAGCATCCGGACACACTATAACACAATTCTACTAAAGTGGCTTCATTGACGTGACTGCAGACAATGCAACTTTGCCAAAGCATATTAACACAAACTATACAATAATGATAAACATAAATAAACAATCTTCTGAAACAATATTAAAACCAGACACCTGCCACCCGACAAGCTGAGTCAAGGCCAACCCATCAGTGCTTTAGCCATTTTTCAGTATTTACAGACTTCAAAATGTTACTTTATAAACATTATAACCAATAGTTGCAACCCTAGCTGTTATAACTGTGCTGTAATACAATTTTGAAATTGCATTTTTCTTGTAATTTTCATTAAAAATGTGTTGGCAGGCTGAAAGAGGCTGCAGGTTCTGTGAAAGGTCTTCATTTTCATAATTAAAAAAGTAAAAATGAAAGGCATGTTTTCAGTCATATAAGTGTGTTTAAGTACAGTTTTATCTTCCTTTAATTTTTTATGTTGAAATATCTGCAAACATCACTGGAACGTGCCGATAATACATGGTTGATATGTGTGTAGGGAGTGTTTTAAATAAGTCTGGAACATTTCTTATACAGCACAGTGTTCCAGGGAGGTTGTATTTCAAAATGTCAAATTTGTACGGCATGTAGATGCAGATGTATTTCAGCATGTTGAGCAAAATGTGTCAAGGAAGAAAAAACGGGAACGTGTTTCTTTTTTTTAGCATCGTGTCAGTATTGAATCCACTCAGATTAAGTTGCTTTTAGATGATGGTTGAATCAATTCAGTCAGTCACAGCTGAAAATCTGACATTTATTCAACATGAATCATAGCAAGCGCTTTGAATTTTGGTTTCAATGTCAGCCATCGATGTAGGTTCAATACTTCTGCCCGACTGTATTTAAATGTTTCAATTTGATTTTGCCATCTGGGCATCTACTTTGAGCGAATCCACTGATTGCGGTGATTTCCATTGAAATTGAATTGCCTTCATTCATAGCATATGTTTCCCGTTTTACTGTAAACGCTGGCGCGACCGGGCATTCATTCTGAGAGGTTAAGACTGTGTTAAAGGCGGTGTTAGAAGAACATTTTCCTCATGAGCTTGAATATTCAACGGGTGCTACTTTATGAACTTAAACAGAAAAGCAAACTAAGACATTTCAGTAGGGCGATATCAATTGGAGATGTTTAACAATTGAATTGAGATAGCAACAGAGAAAGCCTTTTAGACTCCACTGACATCTTCATAGCATGCAGGCCTATGAAGATATGAGGTAGGACAGGATTCCAGCAAGCCAGCAGGTAAAGCCTCCAATGCAAACCTCTAAGTGGAATCTCCAAGAACAACCTGGAAGTGGTGATGGGTTGCGCAACAGTAGCTCAAACGACAGAACGACAAGACCATAAGAGCATCAAATATCTGAGTGGTTGACGGAACGTGGGCAGATTTGCCAGATGCGATGACGTGAGAATTTGTGTGGGAAAGCAATAGAGACAAAGAATCTGGAAATGAAAAGGTACAGGAAACTTCTGGGAATATTGTTGAAAGATTTGTGTGCTATTTATGCACGTTGATTTAAATATTATTGTCTTCATTTCCTAGTTCAGATGTTTGATGGTTTAAGCCCGTTTGGCTCTAATTGGTCACAAAGAAGAATGGGTCCAAATGGTCCAAAACTGGTGCAATTGCACATTTAATTATAGGGGTTACCTCTGCAAAACATATTTATCACAATTGTCAGCAACACCGTTCGTATCATCATATGTCTGGCATTCAATTAATATGCATCAGTTCTGCTATAAACTTCTCGTAATACTTCATTTACCTACACAATAACTGGAAACACTGACACGTGTGCACTGCAGCCAAACTACTTTTAGTACAAGACAAACATTTAACACATTTTCACACTTGTATGAGTAAAACTCTGCATTCTCCAGACAATTTTCTTAATTATGAACTCATTTACAGGTTGAAAGCCTCATATTAACTGTTGGTTATTATTGGATGAATAACCTAAGAATCTCAGAACGCAGTGAGCGTGACCTCTTCAGGTTCAATATATGTCTACAGGAGCCAATCACACACTAGTTGTTATAGACATGTTTTTCACATCCAAAATGACAGCTAGAGCACAAAAAGCTTTGAAGATTGAATGAAAGTCTTGAGACCGAAGGAAGTCCCACTCTGCTTGTTACATTTCATTATTACCGAATATATACAGTTGAGAACACTCCTATACCTCTAAGGGAGTAATTATTAGAAAACCAGGATAGAAAACGCACCCTGCTCATGATACAGGACTGGAGAAGCCTCTGTTATGGTTTTCACACTCGCAGCTGGAAGTCCGCCTCGGTTCACTGTTTATTACACTGCCTAAGGAGAGAACCCCTGCCTCCCCCAGTCTCCGTCTTTCTCTGCGTTGCTTTGCCATGTCAGGCAGAAACGGAGAGGGAAAATCTGTTAATTGAAAGCACTTGGTTACAACGAGCTGGAGAAAGAATTTGTTATCTCACTAAACTGGATTTCAGAGGCCTTTAGTATGACGGAATGAATAAAACATAACCCCAGTGTTTCTCTAAACTGCCGTGCCAGTGCTTATCTCAAGTAAACCTGAAAGATTTGGCATGCTTTCCCAGCACCGAAAATTGGGTATCACTGACAGTCCGGCTCCGATCCAGTCGTATGTTTACCTATTTGTTTATGGCCGTGGGCTGACTGTGCTTCTCTTTAGAGCACTTTGCCGCCAGCAGCTGGCAGGGATGGATGCCTCAGATGTCGGAGCTGACTGATGGGCAGCTCTTGGCCAAACCCTGTGGGGGCTTCTCAGTGCTGTGCGTGGCCTGAGAGACGCAGGGGAGACTGATGCAGAGCAAGAGAACCGGTCTGCCATCAACACCCTGCAGACCCTCCCCACTCCTCTGCCCTCCACCAGAGAGTCAGGCCAGTGTGTACATTTGCTCAAGCACTGTACTTAAAGCCGCTGTAATCAATATTTTTCATAATTACAATGTATGTGTGAAACTGTGTGCAGCTCCCTGCAGCTTCACACAGCTTTGTTTCCACACAGTTTCCTCACCTTTACTGTTTTGGTTCACATTCCCCCGCTCTCGTAGCGTAATTTTCAACCCCGGCTGGAAGCTGATTTCAGTGGAAGGGCTCTAAAAAAAAAAAAAGTAACTACTTAGTAGTAACTGCTTAGCACCAAACAGCAGGCAGTGGTAGAGACCAAAAACAGAGCTAAAAGAGTAAAAGTAAAAGTATCCTGGGGCTTTATGAATATGCTTCATAAACATGACAACAAACAGAGATCAAAAAAAAAAAAAAAGGAAAGGGAGGAGAAAAGAAGGAGGTTTCTCTTGAGCTCTGAGTTCTGTCAGCGGCATGGTTGGGGTTGGTACCTTCATTGCAGTCAGTAAATTGGCGATTCGGAGGCGAATAATTACAAACTGCCCAAGCGGTCAAGCGGTAAAATGAGCACAACTGACATGAGGTGAAAACTTCAACCAGTTACAACATTAGTTGCGATGCAATAATACAATAAAAGGGGCCATTCTGCGCAATGACTAGGATTTGTTTTGATACTCTAAGTACATTTTGTTGATAATACTTAGAATAGAATAGAATGTAGGACTTTTACGTAAAATTGGGTATTTTTATATTGCAGTATTGCTACTTTTACTCGAGTAAATCCGAATACTTCTCCCACCACAACTTGTTTGTTCGCAAAAAAGACCAAACAACTTCATGACGAAAAGATGCACGGCTTGTTGAGAGGCCCAGAGCAGGAAACATTTGTTGGCTGAAGTAGGTGTTCAGAATCAAATCTATCAGGTAGAATAAGATGTTCATGCATCCAGGTTGTACACGATGCATCCTTCCGCTTATTCTGATATGATGTGAATGTTGCAGAAGCTATTTACAGTATTATTTTCAACATCATGGCTTACTGACACTCTGACAGTCCAATCATTGAAATAATGTTTATGTTTAATGTTGTGTAAAATAATGTAAAGTTTTTGATGTACCTTGCTTCCCCTGCCGGATGCCTGTTTACACAAAGGAATATGAAAAAATAAATGTCAGACTTTGTCGTTTTTGTCACTGGCTCCACAAGATCAAGATCTTTTGTTGGAGGTGGAGGTCTGAAGTCCTGTTATAGAAATATTGATGTCTTTCATATAAAAATAACGCACGATTCCCGGTTTGTTTACAACCTGTCTGATCGTCGGACTCAGTTGTAGGAATGCTGCCATGTTCCAAGACCTCAACTATTACTGTACCTCGAAGAGTACCTGTTATCATAACTGATAGAAATGATGGCCTAAACTACAAAAGGACCCAAGTTGTAATAAACCTCAATGAATCTCAATCATTGCGAAACTCAGGGCACCTGCACGTCCACACCATAGACTGTATATAAAAATAAAATGCATAATGTATATAAAATGCTAAGCAGACTGGTCCGATGCATACTGGAGATTTTGTTTTTTACAACATACTGCATATTGGTTGTGTTCGCACACGGCATAGCACAAGCTACATTTTGGTGTCTGCTTTTAAATCTGCTGAAAGTAAGATATTCTCAGGGCTTCCAAAAGGGTCAATTCTTGGAAGGTTTTGCTTTTTAATTTGTACGTGCTCACACTTTGCAACGGAAACATAGTATATCCTGACATTCATATGGATATGTATCTGTCTTCTGATGATCTTGGTCCTATAAGCAAGTCGGTAAACTGTACTGATGGTGGGTGTCAAGAAGTTCCTTACAGCTGAAGACTACAATACTTGTTCAAAAAAACAAAAAAAAAACAGACAGGAAATGTATTCACACCTAGAATCACTATCTCTGGAGTACAGTGAGCAAGTCAGGAGCCTCAGAGTTATCTGAACTTGGAAAGGCACATCAGGAACTTAATCAGGACAGCTTTTTATCACTTGAAAAACGTATCCGAAGTTAAAAGATTCATGTGTCAAGCTGACTCTGAAGAAACTGGTTCATGCATTAATCACAAACAGGTTCCAGTACTGTAGCACTCTCTTTGCTGGATCAACCAAACTGACAATAGGAAGGCTCCAGCTCATTCAGAATGCAGCAGCCAAAGTCCTCATATATTACATATTACTCCACTTCAAAATTCTCCTTAGTCTTTAAAGCACTTCGTGGTTCGGCTCCTCGGATCTGACCTGCTCACTGACTACAATCCAGTATGGGCTCTCAGAGCATCAGAGGGTGGTTTTCTAACTGGATAAGATCCAGATCTTGTGATGGTGAGTTTAGCTACTTCGGTCCTGTTCACTGAAACAAGCAAATAACAGACCGGAGATCTGTCATCACCGTGACCACGTGACAAAGTCTTTCGAAGGGTGGGTGGTTGTCAGAGTTGTTTGTTCTTGTGATTTTATTTAATATATGATCATGTCACGTGTTGCTGTAGGCACGTTTAAGAAAAGCACATTAACCTGTAATGAAATGTGCTATATAAATGAAATGGTCGGCAATAATGTCGACTGTCGTGGTGAAGAAGGAGTTTTTTTGGGTTTTTTTTTTCTTGCCTGCCTCATTCTGCCAGCTGACCTAGTCCCTGACCTTTGGACTGATAACTCTCTGCCTGATCCCTATAAGTGTGGCTGTTTTTGGACCCTTGCCGGCTTTTGACCATAGCAAACTTGAACCTTTACCTTACTGACTGTCTTTGTGTTGTGTTTTTATAATAAGACCTGCTGCTTTTCTGAGCCGTTACACACCACACATACCTTTCACCTGCACTTCACTGTATCACCCTTCGGCTTGATGGAAGAAAATGTGTAATGTGACGCTCATAGTAACAAACCCAAATGGTAAATGATCTCACTTGGATGGCGCTTTTCAACCTTCACGGTTCCCAAAGCACCCAAGTCTCATTCACCCATTCACCGAGCTGCCATGCAAGGTGCTGGTCTCCATCGGGAGCAATTTAGGGTTCAGTGTCTTGCTCAAGGACACTTCGACATGAGTCGGGGACTGAACCCCCAACCCGCTAGCACCCGACAGTGCTAACCACTACGCCACCATGCCGCCCACAGGGAATTATCCCCAACCCTGCAGTTCCCCAGAACGTTTTAGCGTCTTGTTGCTTTGTGCTTTCGTGCCCACAACTTTACTGTTTGGGTTCAGTCTTGTGGCTTTCATCAACCTGTTTTCGGTGAAAAAGATCCGATAATCCCACTGTACACCACCTGCTCGGCACCAAACAAGCAAAAAACACAGTTAGAGGCTAGCTGGTGAACATAGTAGGGTATTGAGTAAGATATTTCTAGGTAGAGACCAAAACAGAGCTAAAAGGAGGGTGAATATGTACTTGAGTTCATCAGATGAACACAAACACAACTTAAATTTACTATGGTGGAATAACTACTACAAGTACATTTACTTAAGTACAGATTTGAGTTACTTGTTCTTTCTACTTCTATTCCACTACATCTCAATCTTGCCATTTTTGCTATTATTCGTTTGAGAGCTTTAGTTGCTTTGCAGATTAAGATTTTGCACACAAAATATGCGCTTATATAATTTACATTTACTTTAGTCACATGTCACATACTGCACTGACTGTGTACCCGAGTACATTGTCTTCACATAGATATGGAAGACAACTTTGCACAAGAGTAAAGTCACAGACAATCTAATATCACACATCACCAGGTAAAGTTACTCCTCTGCTAAAAGGGCCTCAATAAGATTAGCAAACAGCAAAGGTTCAAAGCACCTAAGCCTTTTTTCCTTGACTGCCTCCACATTATTGCCAACGCCACATATTATCCTCTCATTTGCACTGTGTAGCACATACGCCGGGATAGACATCTATGGATGGTTAATGAAATAGCACACTTAAGTTGATTAATCCCTCCCTTCATCAAAGGAATTACCTCTTGATTAATTTTGCTGTTCATCTCTTGACCGCTGTGACCAGTTAGTGCAGTGATGACAAATGGCAGAGTGGAGCTTTCTATCACTGTAGACTCTCCAGTGGCCTCGCCTCCATTACTGCCTGAGAGTCCAGATTCTCTGCTCTGAAGAGAGGGGTGGGGATGGGGGGGGGGGTACAATTTTCAGCCTTAAAGACAGTTTCCACTATAATTCACTGTGAAGATAGCAATCGGCGCTGTCTCCAGGTATTTACTCAGACCCTCCTTTTTATTGCCGTGGGACTTCGCCATACAGTGGCTGACAGTGTTTATCTAAAATGCAATCTTTCTGAACTGTAAAGCACCGAATTTGTTGCCCCTGACTCAATGAGCAGGGCACCGAGGGTCAAAATCAATAACAACTTACAAGTTGCTGTGTGCCTGAGAGTTGGGTGGCTGAGCCTGCGGGGACAGGCTGTGGAAGTGCGGAGTCTCTGGAAGTGTCTAGGGGCGCGTGGACAGCCGGTCTCATCTTGTCGCTGGTGGGGCCTGAATCAAAGAGTGGACGTCACTATAACTCGAGAAAATGCAACTAACTCTCCAGAGCTCTGACGCTATCCTTTTGTGTTCATCCTTTTGGCTGGACCATTTCCCACAGACTAACCTCGCATTCTGAATTTTTCTATGTTCAACTCTTGAATCCTAAATCAGATACTTTGTTTTGAGTTCTCCGCACAGCTTAAAAAGTGCATTCTCAAGGCTGACAGCGTACGAAACCGCTTGGACAGCAGCATTGGGGGGAGCTGCATCCAACAATCTCCTGTAACTTTTTCCGAAAACAGTCCAACAATCACACCCACTGCATGCAGCGATTGACCAGGTGGGGAAAAGAGGAATTACTTCATTATTATATATTGATTATATAGCTATCCGATCTCAAAAAAGGCAAGTGTTAATGCATCTAAGAATCAAGTCTGTAATTGCTAACTGTTCCTTGTCGTAATTAGACTCCTCTGTTGGAGTTGGAGCATTTGACAGCTTCAAGAGCTGACCCTGATTTGCATGTAGCCAGGAATACCAAGACAGAAGCAATGAGATTTGACATCAGGCTAACAGGGACGTATATATGTGTCTATGTGCCAATGAAAGTGTATTAAAAGGCATCTAGAATTGTATCAGGATTCAAAACGACCGTCAATGTCACTTTTTGTGGAAAAACCCAGTGCAACGCCACGAATGCCTTTCAAGTGAGTGCAAGTGTGTCTGAAAGTTATCTTCCATTTGTACAATTCAGATCACAAAGGCACACAAAAGATGCAGTGAGTTCTCTGAGAGAGACGGAGAGGGAGGCAGTGGGATGCAGCTAGAAGGAGCATTTCGGCCTTCAGACGTGGACGGACAACACACCGTACGACCTACACTGTTTGATGCATACTGAAGCTTTAAGACTCAAACTTTTCTATCAGTGTGGGACAGAGACAAGGAGAGTTTGCTCATTAGCACAAAAAAAAAAAAAAAAAGATATGCACCACTCAAATTCAAGCCCTGGGGGAGCACAGTTGAATGCACCGGCTAATGGACTCCCTATTCTCTCCTGCATGTTGTGGTGTCAATAGATTTGTCAAGAATACCCGTGGGCGTGTTGCTTTTTTTTAATCAGGAGCCATCAGTTCGCAAATTAAGATTAAGTGATCAATTTACCTTTGTCATAGTTCTGTCATCATCAGTTAATGGGCGTCTTCTGTCTATTTTGGGGGAATAAACGAGGACACGAGTGGGGACCGAAGCCTGGCTGTGCCCTGTGGGATGAGACGGGCTGCTGCTCCTACGGGAACGTTTGCTGGCTCACACATCAGATTCCTATCATCATGTCTCACTTTGCTCTTATCGTTAACACAAGAACCGACTTTGATTTGCATGCAAAAAAAACAAAAAAAACAAAAGTCTCAGTGATGATTTGTTTTGTAAACAGCGTTAGGCGTCTGTTAGGCGGCTTACAGCATTCATAATACACTACATGGTTGAGTTTTATCACAGATCTGCTTTGATTTCCCAAGGCCCACAGCAAGTACCAGCTACTTATATGCTTGGCTGATACTGTTGGCATAAAGGCATCACTGAAAATGCAAAATGTGTCTTGGGTAAAATTGGTTAAGTAGGGGACCACTTCCTGATTTTACACACGCATGAACATCCTGGAACTATGAAGGAGTTGGACTTGAAGGAGGTTGATTTTCGGGTATGAGGATGTAGGGAAATCGCTTATTTACAATATTACCCTTAAAGCTGCACTTATTAAACAGTAAATTGGGTCACTCGTTGTGACGAACCCACCGAGAATTATCATTCACCTCTGCAGCTCTACACAGCTCCAAAACCAGAGCTCAAAAGAGTGAATATTAGGTGGACGGGAACATGACTCCAAATGAATGCTAATGTCACTCTGTGTCTGGAGGTGGAAAGGGGCAATTGTTTGCTAACGGCAAAAAGAAATGTACGGGGTGATAGCATGAACGTAATATAAGAACTGGATACCTAAGATCCAAGGTGGTGCATGCAATCATTTAAATATAGACTGATCTAAAGCCGTGTACTTCCCTCACACCATTTCCCTGTCGCGGTAATAAGGCTTGCATAATGCTGCTCGAGGATCAGACTTGTGGGCTTAGGGACATCCTCTAAATGGAGGAGTCATGTTAATGATTGCCTGATTAACCTTCTGGATAGAGGTAACCCACATCTGATGGCTGGGGCTGGTTTGGCAGGTCATGAAGTTCCCACTTAACATAGAAAATCAGCCCGGTAAAGGGAATCAATAAAGCCAAAGACAAGCTTATTGATGTAGTGGAAAGTTATTTGCCCATAGTAAAATTAACCTCTTCCCCCTGTTTAACCTCAGGTAAGCCATGTGTTCTAAACCCTGACAGGCCACTGAGGAGGTCTTTGAGTCCCTTGTCAGATGAATAAAAACGATTGGAAGTTAGATATTCTCCACCACAGCCACTACTACTGAGATGAAAATAATGTTTCCATTACAATCCATGCTCTTAATGACCAGTGGTTAACTGACTGAAGAAAAATCTTCTATCCCCTGCGTGATTGCTGTCTTAATAAATGTGCACGTAGTTAGGCCTAATCAATAGAGAAGTCTGATAACAAATTTGCCAGGCATCTTGCAAGATTATACGACATCAAAGCAGCAATTCACGTTTTTTTTTAAACCCAGGTGAGATAGATAAATACCACATAAGTATCACATTTAGAAAAACCTGATGGTATTCTTTTGAGAGATGAATACCTAATGAAGAAAAAAAAAAAGAAGATGGATACTTTTGCTCCCTAATTAGGGAGCCTGTTTGGTGAGCATAGGCCTACTTACAGGATCGCCAATCGTCAGCAGCTAGCCTGCAGATGTTACCGTGATGGCCCTTAATCTCAGTGTTGAACCCTGCAGTCTACATACTTTGATTAAAACCACCAGTCAAGTTGCAGTTTACATCCACGTCTGTCCAGATTCACATAATATATGTAGTGAAGACTTGGAAGGAATTGAATAAAAGGTATGAAGTGTATTTTTTGGCTAAATGGAAGTTAGCACCTTATTGATGATGCATATGTGAATATACATTGTTGAACTGATTAATGAAGGATTACCATAGATGTATCGGCTAAACGGAAACACATGTACTTGATGACTATGTAAAGATGGATTTCTATAGTAGAGTATAGCTACACAAAATGTGGTGCTTTGGTTTTCTCCTGGCATTTTTAGATACGAAGCCTCTTTATGAGCTGTAGGTGAAATGATCACAATTAGCTTGGAGTCATGTGATTCTGATGACGCTCGAAATTCAGAACGAGGCAGGGAGTGAAAGGCAGAATGGACGGGATGGAGCAAAGCCCGTACTGTGCTAGTTAATGTTTACTCATTGTGTCGTCCCCGTCAAAATCTGATATCAACCAATTCATTCTTAAATTATGGCTAAAAACCTATTTTGAAAAACCTATACTTTGAGTCAAAAGTTCCATCTATTTAGTGTCTGAATATGGTCACAGTCTTCCCATCTGTTCCTGATTTGTGGTGTTGAATAATGGCCAGAAAAATCTTTTTTCCCAGGACATTATGATGTCACAGTGAAGTTGACCTTTGACCTTTTGGGTAAAAAAAATGTCATCACTTCATTGTTGTATCCCATT
This sequence comes from Enoplosus armatus, assembly GCF_043641665.1. Taxonomy (NCBI): domain Eukaryota; kingdom Metazoa; phylum Chordata; class Actinopteri; order Centrarchiformes; family Enoplosidae; genus Enoplosus; species Enoplosus armatus. The sequence continues at coordinate 19,297,279 of NC_092199.1, forward strand.
AAATGTCTGTGTGAAATGTTGCCACAATTACCGCTACAGTTCTTGAGTTATGGCCAAAAAACGTGTTTGTCAAGTTAATTTTGAGGTCACAGTGACCTTTGACCTTTGAGTCAAAAAGTGTCACCAATTCAGTGTCTGACCAGCTGTGAAATATGGTCATCAATTCTTGAGTTATGGCCAAAAAACACGTCTTGCGAGGTCACAGTGACCTTTGATCTCTGACCACCAAATTGTCAAACCAGTTCATCCTTGAGTCCAAGTGGACTCCCTCAAGGTTTACCGGAGATATCAAGTCCATGAGAACGGGGACGAATGGACAACCCGAAAACATAATGACGTCCAGCCAAATGGGTATAACGGCACACACGCGGAAAAAAACGGATTCTGCCGTTGGAAAGGCGGCTCCAGACACTGTCAGACGATCCAACAAGCACTTTATTTGAAGCAAACTCAGGCCTTGAAACATGTCTGTGACATTGTGTTGATTTCCACTGACCTTAAATGCAATTACTGTAATGTTTTCCCATTTTAAAACCAATCTACTCCATGGTTGCCACTTGGACAAATCAATGGCCTTTACACACTTGGCCACAATGCTCGCTCAGATCCTGCACACGTTTCTGAGTGCTCAAGTACTCGTGAATGACACGCAGCCCTGTTGTCTGAAGCCATCTGATGGGCTCCTCAGTGCGGTTAATGGATAATCAATCCTACATGTCTTTAAATGTTCAGCGGCGATGACTAGCGAAATAAAGCCGGCATATTGATGACACGGTGCCAAACTTAAGCTCTTCCTGGCATATTATTCAGCTGAAGACAGTATGCTGAATAATGAGTCATTTGTCTGATTCATGATGCAAACATTTTAGCAAGTAATTAAGAAAGTTGTTTTTAAATCCCGAGGTGTCAGATTAAATGTAGGACAGCAGCCCTGATCTGAGCTGCACGGCGAGAAGCCGAGCACTGCTGCACTGCAGCAACGGTCCCGTCATGCACAGCAGTGATGGTCATAATTGTGGAGTGTCACAGTGATTAATAGCTTTTAATCAGGCAATCAAAAGCCACACCTGCTCAGATGATTCCATTCATTGTTTGATTTATTTGTTCTTCGTCCGATGCGCCAGCTCTGCGGTCTGTTGTCAGAAACTCTCCAGCAGCCTCCTCCGGTCTCTCTTCAGAGCTGAGCGAACGCACAAACATTAAGGCGATCGATAACACTCCACAGCACTGCTCTGTCATGTCACGACCTAATTTCATGCACTTTAAACAAAGAGGAGGTGGGCACTGCAGACGGATAACGTAATGTTTCCATCACAGCCGGGCAAGCACAAGTACAGCGTGATATCATCAGAATATTAATCACATTAGCATTATACGTGCTTATAACATGTACACACAGTTATACGCATACAGCACATGTACACTATGTCCTGGAAGGAGTCTTGCGAGGTGTAACAAATTAAAAAAATACCATGCATAGATGCTTGTTAAACATTATTAATCATACCGTATCTCATCAACTACTGGCCAGATTTAATGTAGTAGATGACCCCTGGTCTTCCGTCTAGTGCAGCCATCGCGCCAAGAGAGAGTCGAAGTGAAACCGGAACTTCCCGGTTCTATACCAGAAGTGTGGCAAATCACATTGACATTTGTAAATTACGAATTGAGCCCTGATTTTAGTGGCTCTTAACAGACACCAATTCCCCAAAAGCCCGAGAAAAGTTCCAGGTTTAATGTCACCAGCTCGACAGCTGGGCTAGCTGAGGCCAGTCAACCTCCCGAGTCCAGACATGGGTGCAACGATGGTACATCTTGTTTAGAGATAGTAAACCTTCTGGAAGACATTTCACTGATGAAGGAAAACCACGACGACAGATTGCAGTGAATAACGGAAGCTAGTGGAACAGCTCTCTTGCTATGTGACGACTTCTAGGATCCCGAGGAATCATTTCGATATTAAATGATTCAGCACCTCATGAATTACGTCCAGTGCAAACATTGCAGGAAGTAGGGGTGTCCTTTATGCAGCGAGGCAGAAAGTTTAAAAGTCTAATTTTACTGCTAAAATGTACTGAGAATATTCATGAGGATTGCCCTTAATCATTGTTTGGACACTTGAAGTTGAGAGGAAATGAACAATTCCCTTTTAACCTTTTTAGATCACAAACCCCCAGTCATATAGTGCACCTAGCTAACGATATATATGCCAAAAATTACAAAAAAAGCTATTTCTTTGTATCCTTATATCAAAATCTAATCATCAAAATAAACCACCCATCAATCAATCTTCAACTTTTAGCAGCACAGAGCTAAGATTCATTAGTTAGCTAGCCAGCAACAGCGTGGTATGTCGGTTGCGTCGCGGCTTTTCAGTCAATCCTTTTGTTCTTTTCAACTCTTTCAAATGTCGCAGTGCAATGACAATTTAAACCTCTAGGGGCCGTTAGCAAGTCTTCTATAGTTAGCACCTTCATGAACTCAGCTGTGCGCAAGACCACCATACTGTTAGCACATCCAAACGTATTGCTTTCGCATCATCTGTGAGTCTTTGGATAACATCAGGGCCACTTCTATCTGCCAATGATCAGAGGCATCAGTGTCATGAAGAAGCAACAGCAGATGGCACTGGTTAGTGTCTGTGACTCTCTTCTTTGCTCCCGTTCCATTTATTTGCTCTGTTCGGTAAACAATGATTGCCGTCTGGCTGCCCTGTGTGAGGCAAATCAGCTCCCATCTAGTGTGATGAAAAGTGACATAAATAGATTTGGTCTGAAAGGTTTCCTTTCCTGTGATTAAGAGCCTCACAGGACGCAGTGAGAATCCTGATTCCAATAAATTTGTTTTCCATATGCAAACCAGCCGCAAAACAAACTCATCAATTTCACATCAGCTTTCATTTGGCTTAATGGCCAGCCATTAACAAAACCAATCGCCTCCCTCCTGGTTCTCCCTCACCATGTTTCTTTGAGCACATGGAATCATATTCACACACACACACACACACACACACCGACGTGCACTTGCCGACTTTACTTCACCAAGCAGCTCTGTATTTGTTGTGGCACCAGATGGTAGAGATTGTTACTAGCATTTACTCTGGGATGAGAAGCATGAGGAATTTGTTTTACGTGTCTCAGAGTCTGGTACAGTACATCTCAATGAATTGCAATAATGCAATCTTAAAGACGTAACAGCGGTGCTCCTGATAGAATTGTAGCCTGTAAGCAGCAGAATTGCTTCATTCTTAAATTGCTGCCGTCTTCACTCCCTCTAGTGAGATGGCATAGAGGCATGTAGACGGGAAGCCCTATCTGTGACAACAGTCTGAATTGGGAGATAAACAGGCGGAGGCGTTAATGCCAAGGGAGGACAGTAGGGGGGGCTAGTGCTGGAAACAGTGGCCTGAGACGACACCGGAGAGGAAGAGGGGTATTCCAGGGTTTGTGTGTGTGTGTGTGGTCAGTCAGTGTAGTCACATGGAGAGGACTGTATCGCGTGCTGCATGTTAGCACCTAGCATCCGCGAGCCCTGATTGTTTGGATGAACTCCGTCTCTCTTAAAGAGGGAAAAATCGATCTACCCAAAACAGATTAAAATTGTCAATGAACCCACGTCGTGAGCCCTACAAGTGGACTGAAGCCAGGTGTGAAGGCTCAGGACCGCGGCCCACCGTGGGAATGGGACCTGAGATAAAAACTGATTTGCCACATTGTTTTAAAAGATTAGAAATGTGGTTAAAATCGATTTTGGTCGCTTGGTTGTTTGTTCCCACATGAACAATAACTCTTGTAATGGAGGTCGGGAGTGAAAGCAAGCAGATCCTGGAGACAGTGCGTGTTTGCGTTGAAGAAAACGCACACTCCTGGTTATGGAATCGCCTATTATCAGTGTTGTACGGGAGAAGAGCGGATGAAGGGAAGGAGACTGGGTGCTGACAGGACAAAACCGCACACAGTCAGTGACCACAGGTGGCGGCTTCACCAGCTGTGGATGGGCGGTCTGGACAGTGAAGTGTAAAGGTGAGGAGATGTGGTCCGTCTAGGGAGAATGGTCCCCAGATGACTCTGGGCGAGGGAGACCTCCAGACCATCTGATCAGCTTCCTGCAATGGGAGGAGGGGAAGCTACCCCTTCATTTGATCGGCTGTCCTGCTGTGGACCGACCAGCCACCTGATGCAGCACCCAGTGCAAGTGACAGGTGGAGAGGAGACAGCAGCACTGGCCGTAGCCAGAGATGAGTCCAGGTCAGATGGTAGCGGGACTGCAGCCAGGTGGACCAGAGGCTCATCAGACAGAATCGTGTAGCGGTTTGAGAGAGCTAGGTGAGGTTGTGGTCCAGCCCCCACCGAGTCTCTTTCACAAACCACGTCAGTCCAGGACAACTGAGACCGGAGGAAGGTCCGATTGGGTGTGGAACTCAGAACAGGGACCTTGGGCCTGGCTCCTGTTTAAGCGTCTGGCTGGACTGGGACGGCCACCGGAGATGAGGTTGCATCAAGGTCCACAGTTTCTACAGCAGTAGTGGCACAGGTACCAACATTAATTGATGCCAGCCATGGAAGGGTGGCAGCAGAGTGTGAGATCAAGGCTTTTAGCATTTGAGAGGGCCACCAGGACACCAATAGTAGACGACTTCATATAGATATGCTAGATATGCCTTGCCTGGGTAGAAGCGACCGATATGAAACCTTCGATCATCCTGTCCTCTTCCCAGATTTCTGGTCATCTACTCCAGGCACAGCACACCCAGCTAGTACAGGGGCCATCTCACCCGCTCAGTCTGTCTAAGTTATTTGACTGCTTTGCTCGGGACTACTCTTCACGTTTTTGGAGGTTGTTCAGTATGTCTTGCAGTAAGTGCTTTTTTGGTTGTGAAGGACAGTTAGTTCGTTTTTTGATGGACAGATGGCTTTACATGTTGCTAAAGTCATCGCTAACTAGTACTGCTAACCGTAGCTGCCATTAGTGAGTTAGCTCAGTTTGCCGTGCAGCTAGACTCTTGGAGACCGGGCCTGAAAACCTCCTCCTCCCAGCTGTCAAGCTCCTGTGCCAGCAGTGTAAACACTAACACTCCGTCGGTGCTCCTGAGGGGCTGCATAAAGGGCCAGTATAAGATAAATAAGAAAATGTAATAATTCTTTGAACGGTGAATCATGCAAAGCTACTCTAGTGGTGTCCCAGAATAAAAATATAGAGCTGGAAGCATAATAGGTCCCCTTTAATAGGTGACATGATGAATAGCTGCAATGATTTTCCATATTCTAAATAAATACTAAAAGGAAACTCTTTCTGATCACTAATTCTACAAGACCCCAAGTAGCTGCACAGAAAGTTTTAGAACGTTTCACTGTGGACTACCAGAATAAAGAGCTGAATCAATATAAAAATCCTCTTATTAGAATCGGCCTTGAATCACAGCACATTGTATTGTTACATTTATCATTTTTCTGTTGAATCGTGAATCTCTTGTGAATGGTGTATTGAACTGTATTAAAGGCGTTAGACAACTCTAATGTGACTTTGACGGGTTATGGGCACATTCAAGCGGCCTTCTCATATGTGATTAAGCTCAATCAGAACATTGGACCCTGCTTTCCTCCGCGTCTGGGCCACTTCACCCATCTTCTACCACTTAGACACTTAATGAGACTCGTCAGCAGAAGTCTAAAGCACTTGACGTGACGGCTGGAATAGTTTCACTTGAAGCTGTTGCTGCTGCTTCATAACCACAGTATTTGTCAGCGCTGAAACATATTGTAGCCGTGTTTGCTTTTTTTCATTACGTCCCAAGTGTTTTGCGACAGCATGCATGAGGTTAGAGGGTGCAAGCAGCCAACATGATCCACTCTCAGTGAGTGTGCTCTTATCTTTATAAAGCATTTACTTCACCAGCGGCAGTACAGTTGAGTTAGATGATGTGGCTCTGCTCCTAGGATGCTCAAAGTACCAGTGTGCAGCGCTGGCAGATTCTGATTCCCTGCACACACACAAGCCTGAGAGATGGATAATACTGTGCCTGTGTACCAGATTCCAATATGTTGTACTATACTGCAAGATATTCATATTATTTTGTCTCTCTGGGTACAAAATTATTAAACAAACAGAGCAAACACAAACCATAGTATCAGAAATGACCGCAGAGCACATTTTCCCAGAGAGGCTGGAAGAAAACTAAACATTATAGGCTTTGAGGAGATCATATTTATTTCAAGGCTGCTTATTTTGATTGCATTCAGTGTTTCATACAGATCGATCATTTACTTGTGGCGTTTCGTGGCGCAGCGTGTGATGGGCGGGTTCAGTAATAAACTAGTCAAACGAAGGTTTATGAAAAACTCAGAGAGACCTACCGGTAGTTTGCTGTTGTGTTAGTTAGCTGGGCTAACCTATCGATACATCACTTTACACTGAGTGTTCAGTCCAGTATCGAGGCTAACATTACCGGCTAGCCAGTCCAACTACCCTTGCAAAGTTATAATAAGGTGTTTAACGTTGACACATTAAATACACAAAAGCATTTTTAGGCATCCAATGCTAGAGGTGTAACGGTACACAAAATTCACGGTTCGGTACTGTAACAGTTAATGCACTCAAATGCAGGCGTGTTCTCTATAAAAATAAATATGATTTGATCTGTTGATAGTTTCTGAGCAACTGCAGCTTGTGCTGGTTAATACCATAGACGCGTACATAAAGATGGACGACACGTTTCCACTTTCTCCTACTGTACAAAAATGAAGCCAAAATATTCTGGATACAACCGCTGCCATCTTGCGCTGGTGACGTCATATGGAGCCAGAGTCTGTGGTGACCATACACTCACCCGACCCAATCGCGAGCACACCACAGTCAGTCTCAGCTGCCAATCATGGTGTTTCACCATGAACAACAGAGCGGCTAACATGCACACTGAAGGCACATTGTAGCGGGGCTCAACCATATGCTTAAATTCTGTATTCTCTACAACGGGGCTGCCTATCTGCAGCGATAAACACTCCCGTAGCATTAGTTATTACTTTGGCACGGTCCGAATCTGCAGTGAGAGGCTGCCTGAACGCTGTGGGGAGGAGGACTCGCCTTCCAGTCTGGTTTTGTCTCGTTCCGCTGATCGACACATTCAGCTGATTCCGTCGCAAATGTCGTGTTTGAAGTGTTCACACAGACAGACCTGACTTCAGTTGAATGATGTTGGCTTACAGTTTGACACTAATCGTTTTCCATTATTGCTGTAACTAACCGTGAAACTGTAATTCTCCCGTACCACAGTTGATACACTGTGAATACGCTGAACTGATGGCCAGCAGGTGTGCAGATGGGAGCGGGTGGGTTGAGTGCTGTAATCAGGGGGGAGCCGGGAGAGTGCCAGAGGAATGAATATGGTGACATGAATGTTCACACATTCATGTCCCCCTCAGGATGAATTTTAAGGACTTGTTGTTGATATCTTAACTTTTAATTCAGAACCACCATTGGGTCAAATTGTCCCATACTTACTTAATAGTTTTTTGATCAAGTACCGACAAAACAAATGACGTTCCCATCAGCCTCAGCTGTAATTTGTCTTAGTGCTAATTAGCACACATTAGCATGCTAACACACTAGACTTAGATGGTGACCATTGTGACGCCCCTTCCACTGTCTTGGGGGCTGGTCTGGCTAACCTCAGCGGGCCATAGGCTGACATGGGAGGGTCACCAGCTGATTAAGCTCACTTGGGCCCTTAGCCTACAAAAGCTGGCCCATGTGTTCACTCCTGTCCCTCCCTTGCTATTGCCGATCGACACACTCCATTGTTTGATTTGTGTTACCCTTAGTTTTAATAAATGGTTCTTGTTTTAAGTAGATCTCTTGCATGGACACCGTGATAAATATTATACTTGCTAAACATTAGCATGTTAGTATTGTCATTGTAAGCATGTTAGAGTGGTGGTGTTAGCACTTAGCTCAAAGCACTGCTGTGCCTAGGCTTATGTACGCCCTCACAGAGCTGCTAGCATGGCTATAGACTGTTAGTCCTGTTCTTGTACACATGCACATGTTTTGACCCCTTAGCGCTGTGGAGCAGTTGTTTTTTTTCTTCTAAGGAATGGGTCCCCATTTAGTTCATGCACACACACGAGGGTGACACGACACACATTCCTGCCAATGGTTTCACACTGTTCCACTGACCTACAGGTTGCAGCAATATGCCAGGAAACGCAGCAATGTGCTCGCAAAGGCAGGGAAGAAGAAGAAGAAGAAGACTGCGAGCTAAGAAGCGTGGATGGAAACAATGCTATATTTAAAATACTTCGAAAATCAGCTTTGATTGGAAAACAATGTTTCCACTCCTCTCACTGCCACACTCTTTGTCACAAGATCAAGAAGTACAGTAAAAAAAAAAACATTATGTAGGCAGCACTGAACATGACCCGAGATCCCCTTTGTGTTTGAAGTGTAAATTGCCAGTTACATGCAATTCTTTGAGGTTGTTCACAATACAAGGACAAAAATACAATTTTGAAATAAAATAAAATAAAATAACTGCACTAACACACTGGTACATTGTATACAGTATATATTTCGGTTTTATTTCCAGTGGAAAGGCTCAGTGCCAAAAGCTAATGACAGCAGCTTCGTGCATGTATGACAGTGTTTGATAAACCACTGATCTGAGTGACCTGATTCAGCGAAGGAGGGGCACTCTAGACAGGAGAACTCCTGGTGCTGCTGTTTAATGTACATCATGAGTACATTTGTTTAGTACATAAGGGAAAGCTTATCCATATGCATAACATGTTTTTCATTGTGCAAAAGGGAAAAGGTCCCTTTTTTAAAAAAAAAAGCTGCTCTCTCTAGTCTTTACAGAGTATTTCAGTGGCCCCCAGATAGATTTCCCCCATCCAATTATTTTTTATTATATTGTCCATCAGTGCTGTTTTGCAGCCAACCCCTTGTGTGATCAGTGTGCATCACCCTCCCCCACCCCGGCATATAAGGCCCTGTGATGTTTTGTAGAGCTACAGCATGACGGTAGAATGTTGTTTTAGTCATGTTTTTGCTGCCACAATAACCCTTTCAACAGGCCACACATTGTGCCACATTGCGTTGATTTCAAAAGGACGGAAGTGCAAATGTGCCACTGCACCAATCAAGATTACTTTCAACCTGTACATTTCGAGCCGAATAGAAATTTGTGTTGGGTTATTTTACTTTTTTTTTTTGGTTTGTTTGTAAAAGCACCGCACTTGAAACCTGAAAGAGTTCCAGGCATATGATTTTCTCTGTCATATCATTCCTTTTTTTTTTCTTTCTGTTGAACAGGTCAGTCGGTGCTGAGGCACACAAGGCAGCAATTTTCCCATCGGTAGCTGTCAGGTGTGCCACCCACATCTCACCGGGATACCTGGGAGGGACAGCCTCCTCCACGGAACCCACCGCCACAGAGACCTGTCAGTCAGCCGGACCTCCGCTCCGTCTGCTGCAGCCTACACACTGCATGAAGCTTTGAGCCTGAAAATTCATTGAAGGATGGATGTTTGGGAAAATAATGACAAGCGCTGAGTACATTGTCTTAGTTTCTCTTTTGTTCTTTACACCCTCTGATATAAAGTTTTTGCTGATTGGAGAAACAAACATAAGGTGCTTTGTTGAGGTTCAGACATGAGTGGGCTCGTGTTGCCAAATACGATTGCAACCAGGTGTAATTTCATCTTTCTCCTTTTTCATCACCGCGCGCAAAGCCTGACTCACCTCCATTTCACTGCAATCTTAACACTTCCGTCTGGTTTGGCCCAACACGTTATAGAGAGCAACGTAAGCCAGAAAAGAACATCTCTGTTTCCCCTGCTGACAATCCCATATATGACGGGGATGTGACGAAAGTCACTTTGTATATGAATAACAAGTACATTGTCACAGATTGACTGATTTGTACTTCAAGTGCACTTAGCGCAACAAAAAACAGATCAATAAATGTAGGGGACGCTGTTGACACCGTGAGCAGTGTCTGTGATGGCTGAAAGATTGAAGGGTGACAGTGTTCTACAGTGCAGCAAAATGAAAAAACTAAAGTTAAAGGTAAAAAAAAAAGAGAGAGAGAGAGCGAGAGCTGACTGAGGCAGTCTACATAGACTGCAGTTCAGTAAAAGGATTCCAGCATTTTCTGATCAGTCGCCTCTATGGCTGACTTCTACTTATTTTTAGGCAAATACTAGCTACTTTGTTAAGTTTAAGTAATAATCCACCTAGTGCTCTATAGTGCCTGATTCATGTTCAATGCCGGCGTTGAGCGCCAGTGCAAAATGGTGGCGTGTCTTTTATGAGCGAGGCAAGGTGGGTTGTTGAAGTGGATGGGAGACCGGCAGTTAATGCAGATTTTCCCCTAACCATAACCACAACCGTATCATACCCATAATCTTTCCCTCATGTCAATCACAAGTTAGTTTCAATGTGCAGATACTGTAGAAATATGAACATTAGTCCTGTTGCCACTGAATATTCAATTATGTAAGCTTATTTAACCAGTAGAAGTTACTCACTGAGATTAAAAAGCAGATAAAACAAAGAGGTTATGGAAGCATAGACCACAATCTAATGAAATAGATCAAATGTGGGGAATCAAGTGTCAAACAGATATGATGAGAAGGATCATGTAAAAGTGATAAAATGACAAAACTCAAGTTCAATGCAGAATGAGGTATGCCATATATCAAAATTCTTAAAAATAAATTCATAAGATAGATGGATGATCACAATAAAGAAGGCTTCGACCAAATGAAATAGACAAGTGACACTCTCAGCTTGATCGACTTGACTCGAATAGTTTTAAAGGCGCGCAAAGGGAGAGTTCCCTGAAATGTAAGGTCCGCCTGAAGCATGTTCCAATCTGAGGGAGCAGCGTACATGAAAGCTCTTTTTCCTTGATCAGGACGCACCACAGGCACCAGAAGAAGATACATACACATTCCAGAGGCATAAACCCGCTGCTCCCAGCATTATTTGAAACAATAAAATTGCATAAATAAGGAGGCAAAATGCCAATTGAAGTGCTTTCTAAATCGGGATGTAACCATGGCTTGTTTACGTGTAGACAGTGAGTGCCAGCTCACCCTGTCACACTCATCACAATGAGTGGAATTTGTAATGAACATCATCAGTGCTCTGTGGTAAACAGACTCTAAAGTGTGAAGACAGCGAGTAGAGGGATATTTGTGTATCATATTTGTCTCAAAAGCAAAGATTTATTTCTGCAATAAATTACGTTACGACGTCGCAATTGTAACGTAACCCAGAGTTTTGCCGAATCATCCGACGTCCGCGTTCTGTCTGGCGATGCTGTTGGAAAGTGCGAACAGTTGTCATCGATGTTAAGGTCACATGCTTTGCAGACCCAATCATCCACCATTCCCTTTTCTCTCCCTAAACACGGGATGAAATGGGTACAAGTAAGATCACGCGTCTTACCCGTACCCATCTCCTGAAACACTGGCTTTGTCTCATCATGTGTTTGAGAACCTCATTTTGAACAATGCATTAAAAAATACATAAAACAGCAGCATCACAATCACGATTGCTTTGCTCAGTGATTCTTTATTAATTGTGTTGGACTAAATGCAAATATGACATACCTGAAAAGGTTTCGCTCTATTATATTGTCACACTCCTTCCTGCCCTTGCTACTGACAGAGGACTGTTGTTATTCCAGCAGCCACAAGAGGTCGCTGGTCCAGAAAATGTAAACAATGCCTTACAGGATTTATGGCTCCTGTTTAAGAACTATGCTTTATTAAAGCAGCCTTTGTCAGAGCTCTTTATTAGTCGATATACTACTAATTAACATTCATGTGACTCACTACCTGCCTTTGTATTTGGTATTTATTCACTTCAATGTACTTTTTCATGCAGTGTTTCTAATATTCCATTCTACCTCTGTACATTCTCCCTCATTTCCCCCATCTCTGCCCGTCGCTTTGCATCTGGGTGTTATGTGTGTACACTCAGGCCCATCATCGTTGCGCTGGAGTGAAAGTGACATGATCGCATTTATGATCCTCACCTAACTTCATCACGTCTCGCCCACCAGAGTCACACTGCTAATGGAGTCTTCTAGCAGGCGGAAGGGGGAGAGGAGGGGAGGGGAGGGGCGGGATGTGGACATGCATGGGGAAAAGGATGGATGTATGAATAAAGAATAAATATATAAATAAATTAAAACAACAGTTGAAGGCGTCTGCCCACATGTGCCTTCACAACTCTCTGAACGTAGCGACGCTGACTTGATTTCTAAAAAGGAAGGGTCAGAGGGGAAATCACAATAGTAAACACTGCTTTTGGAAAAAATAACTAATTGAAAATCCCCACAAGCTGTCCCCAGTAGTTTGAGCACGCTTTGATGAATACAGAGACTGTGAGGAAAGCAGACAGACATGGGAAGCATAAATAACAAAGTGAGTCTTACAGTAGATATGTGTCTGCTAAAATCCCAGAAGTTTGGAGGGCTGCACGGATTATCCTGCCGCACAAAGATGCTGAGCCCAGTGATCTTAATAATTACCGCCAAAAGCCGAAACTGTCAAGCTAAGATCTTTGAGGGCTCAGTAAATTCTCGGCTGCAGCAGTCAGGACTCAGCAAAATAAAGGCCGCATTAACCATAAATTATGTTGTCAATGCCCTAGACAATCATAGCTGTGCTGAACTTCTTGTCGACTATTCAAAAGTATTTGACACCATAATATTTTATGGAAAAAATATCTTAAATCAATGCTCCATTAAATTGTTAAGCCCTCCTCGCAGAAGGACCTCAAGCAGCAGTTTGCGTAGTACTCTTAAAGTTAGTAAAGGTGTCCCACAAGGATCTATTCTGGATCTTCTGTTTTTTCTGTTCTATTTGTACCGTACATGAAAAGGGTGGGACGGTGCTCTGTAACCAACAGAAGGAAGATGCATACTTGCTTATCTATAAGGCTCTCCTGGAAAACAACCTGTTTAAACAACAGCTAAAACAACAAAGTGAAACTACCTTGCACACCACATGCATCCAAATGTTCACCTTTCACATTTAGTTTTTGAGAAAACGAGTGGAAAAATGATATAGACAGGTGGCTTTCATATTTAAAGGCCACATGTCCAAAGGGCAGACTGCAGGGGAGCATTCTGAATGATGCAGATGTTGTTTGACATGGGATCACACAGGGGAACACACACTCACACACAGCCACAAAAGCACACACACACACACACACACACACACACACACACACACACACAGATAAGACGTACATTACAGTCCTCGTTTCCTGGATGTACTCGCAGGGGTTTATGTCCTCACCACAACAGTGTTTTATCTTGTCAGGATGCATCTTCTCTAGCTGCCGAATATAGTTTCTCTGTTATAGGTGCTGACAGAGACTGCAGAGGAAAGCCTGGGTCTGTGGTTTGTTTGTGTGTGCAAGTGTGGGTTTGTGTGCACACATGCCGAGTTGAATGAAATTCATCACAGCTGCTCCTACCAATTTCAGAATATACTCCTAAAATGAACATCTGCCACATTGTAAAGCTGTGTGGCCATGGGAAATCCTGTATGTGTGTGCGTTGTTGTTGTTGTTGGTGGTGAAGTTGCAAGGCTCACAAACAGACAGCGTCCCTCAGAGCTGGTGAGGATTTCTCAACTTGACAGGGGGTCCCTGTCTGGGGGGTCATCCTTAAACTTTTCAGGAAGTCCTCAAAGTACTGAGGCTGTCCTCATGTAGTCCCTCTGCTCAAACACCCCTCTTCTTTACACGCTTTTTTTTTTTTGTTTTGAATGGGGAATGTCCTTACTGTACTGTGTGCATCACTTGACGACTCGTACCTGTCCGTTCTCAGATCAGAGTTTTAATAGATGCACATGAAAAGCCATAATCCCAAATCCCCTCAAATCCCCTCATACCTCCATCCATCCATTATCTATACTTGCATGTATGTTAGGGGTCATCAGGGGGTTGGAGCCTATCCCAACTCACATTGGGTGAAAGGTAAGGTGCCAGGCTCTATTAGCACCTACCTTAGGGTTAATTCAGATTTAACCTAACCTGCATGTCTTTTGACTGTGGGAGGACACCTGAGCGCCCAAAGTACTCCAGTGCAGGCATAGAGAGAACTCCATGCAGAAAGCCTCCAACCAGAACCTTCTTCTAACCACCGCATCGCAATCCAATAATATGACCCATTTGAATCTTATTATGATGGTTCAAGACACACGATTGGCCATGTTTTCTCACTGGATCAAAGTGTGTTTCGCCTATGACCACACTATCTGTAAACACACTTGTGAACTCCTACTATATTGTGACTGCTATTGATCACAAATGTAACTAAATGTACAGCCAATAGTAGTGTCCCTCCAGCCAGCTAGCCCACGGGAAAGTGCTTTAATGTGAAAGGCTACGTGTCATGGTTGCCATCAGCTCGTGTCCGCCTAAGCTCTGCCTGTGGCCCAGCCCTTAGCTGGGATTGCACAGTTGGTTGTAGCACAGTGCTACCACTGGTGGTGTTTTTTTTGCAGCAATGCTATTGGCTAAACAATAGCGTCATTTATATTATATAAATGTCACACTCGTGTCATGCCAGGGTCACACTTATGACTGGAAAACTCCGACTTAGCACTTAATAATACTGAAAACCAAACAAAGATGGATGCCTCACATTAGCCAAGGAGCCCCATTAGATGGAATTCAACCAAAATTGAATGGATATAGTATAGTTTTTAACCCTCTAACAAACTGTGTTATCAACCAACCGTCTTCAGTTGGAAGTTGGAAACATGGTGCTCTAATACTAACTTCCAGCTTCCATTCATTATGAACAAGTCACCGAGGTTGCTGCAGGACACGTGCAGTAAAACATCTTAGCAAGACGTTCCCCGCGTCATTGTGTTCATGAAGTGGACGCAGATGAAGTCTCTTTTGAGAGCTTCGAAACAGACGCCAGCTTCTACGAACACTCACTTACTTAGCTGAGGTGAAAGACAAGTAAGTGAGCACCAGGCAACCAAACGTGACCAGGCAAGACAAGGGGTGATTACGTTTCTCGCAGGCCACCAGACTCAATAGCTTTTGAAATGACACTCTTGCATCTACTGCAACTATTTTTCAATCTGGCTTCACACTCAAGGGTATCCTTGCCTTGTACCTGCCATTAAAAAGCAGCAGTAATGATAAGACAATTAGCAGGCTAATTTCAATTAGTGAGCCTTAATAAGCCATTAAGAGCTTGTCTGTTCCTAATGATCACTGGAGGCAAGCAAACTAAGCGATGTAAATGCCACTATAGAGTGTTACAATTTAAACCCAGGTATTACATACTCTCCCTTTTATAATTAACTGAGAGCTGAGGTGATTATATAACATGACACTGAACTGCAACGCTGAAGTGACCTAAAATTGATTTGTTAATAGGGTAAAGCCCCCAAAAATGGTGTTTTTCTTCCTGCCTGGGAGCCCATTTCTTCAACGGTCAGGCAATGGTAATCTGGTAATCATCTCTCTCTGCCGCAACTCTTTTACCTCCTCGGTGGAATCCACAAATTCAACTTTGAGTTTAATTGAATATCGATTTGTTTGCCCCCACCACCACCACCACCACCTTCTCAAAAATGTAATTAGATATTTGGCCCTGCATTGAACATACATGTCTAAGAGGGGTTCATCAGAGGCTGGAGGCCTCGAGGGCTGATTTGATTCTGATGTCAGGGTGGCCATAAACACAGCACATGAGCATTAATCACACTTTAGCATGCTGGAGCATAACGCCAGGCATTTAATGGGAATAGAACGGGGGCCTGTTGACACCGATGCCATTTCTTTTCATATGTCAGCGAGTAGTTGGTGGGGAAAGGTAAACTGTTAAGGTTTAAATGTTGATTAATGTCAAAATAATGAGGTGGATGTAAAAAGGCGCTTGACTCGCAGTCTTCCTCTCATTTTCATGAAAGTCAATTCAGTCTAGCTTGATGTCGGAATGATATTTTTAATCGTGGTGACTGCAGCATTGCCAAAAGCCACAGCATAAATTCAACAATGGGTGTAATTGGAGATACAGTATTGCAATTTCATTTACGACCTAATTGAAATGTATGTGGAAAATCTGCTCCTACTATTTACATATGAAAAGCTCATTATTACTATACATGAAAATGAATGTGGTTTTTAGCCACACGAGCAGCATGACTCTCGGCCTGTCCACCACTTGGTCCAGACTGAAATATCTCAACAGCCATTGGATAGATTGCCATCAAATGTGGTGCAGACACCCTCAAGATGAAGTGTAATAATACTCTTATCTGTGTGTGTGTGTGTGTGTGTGTGTGTGTGTGTGTGTGTGTGGGCGTGGCTCCCTTCCCTCACTCTCCTGGCTCCCTGGTCACCGGCACACCTGTCTCCCATCAGCTCGTCACCTCTCCCAGCCGTCACATCTGCCGTCCATCAGCTCGTCAGCTCTGCAGTACATCTACCCCGGGTTCTTCAGCCACTCATCGCCTGATTGTCGCGCAGACCTTAGCGGTGGCTACGTCTCGAGGCCTGCTCAGTTTATCGATCAGTCTCCCTGATTGTCTCCCACCCTGCCTCCCAGCCGTCCTCATCTGCCACGCTTCCCTTCACTCTTCCCTGTCGCCAGATTTCGTTTAGCAATAAAACCTCACCTTATCCTGACACTACGCTGTCCGTGTCCTGCAGTTGGGTCCCTCCAGTGTGCGTAACATAGTGCCAATATGCAAATGTTAGTGTGCTTACACACTAGGTCAAAATGGTGAACATATATATCTGCTTAACATCTGCAAGTTAGCATTGTCATTGTGAGCAATTTAGCATGCTGATGTTAGCATTTACTAAAGTACAGAGCCCCACAGAGCTGTTAGCTTGGCTGTAGACTCTGAAGTCTTGTTATTTTGGACCTAATCTATCAGGCATTGTGCAGGATTTAATGATTTTATGAGGCAGGATATCAAAGATATCACAAGGCTAGGTCAAAGTGTTTTTTCTTTTAATTCATCGTTAATATTTTTAATTAGGCTAATCCTTTAGCCTCCAAGCCTCTGAGTGGGCGGGCCTGTGCACATAAATGACTCGCCGGGGGGGGGGGGGGGGGCAGAAACACAATGTAAACAAGCATCTGTCGCTACTTGTAGCTCACAAGCGTAAAACAGAGTTTTGCTAGCTTTGAATCAGAATAGGTTTTGGGTATAGGTTTGGAATGTTGGGGCAAAAATATGCATAGTTGAGAAAAATTCAAAATATATTAAATAAAAGCAAGTAAAAAGTAAGTCCTGTAAATTAAAGTCAAGAATAGAAATATAAAATTTGCAAATAAATATAAAATAAGAAAGACATGTAACAATGTATCTTTTATGTCAACGAAGGGGTGTGCAGTTTGTGCAGGATGTGCAAAATATTGGCCAAGGGATGTGCAAAAGTTCAACACGTACAGAATGTGTGTGTGCGGTGTACAAAGACAATAATCTGAGAGATGTACGCGCAGTGCAACACATTGATGCAGATGTGGATGCAGTGTCATTCCCGGGGCTTTAGAAAGCTCTCTGTCAGTGTATATCACCGCTCAGCACTTTCACTCATTGCTCCTTTTTTTCCAGACCTTATTTGCTCCTTTTCTTTTTTTTTTCCTTCTGCAGCTTCCGCTTTGTGTTTTTTGGGGTCTTAGGAAAGCGCCACAGTTAAACTTGTGGACGACTGCTGACATCATCCACCTTTTTACAGGAAGTCACAAATGGACACATTTTCATCTTAAAGGTGTTTCAGGCGCAAGTCACAATGAAGGTATTGCAATATTCAGAGACCGAATAAGCTTTTGTTCTGGTTGATGCACAAACGGCTCCGCTTGAAGCTCTCGGCAACTGATGATGTTTTCAGTTGAGGCTGATTTTTTTCTTGTATCCATGTCCACATTGGGCTTTTTAAATGTACCACAAATGGAATACGTATACACACACTGTTAGCGTCCGACATCAGGGCTTTACACGACGATGGAAATGATGGCTCACCACAGCTTTTGAAATGGCGTAATGTGCGATGGAGCCAATTGGAGTGCGGGTTCGATCGCAGCTGTGCTTACAGAGCCAGAGCCAGAGACTTATCGAACATCATCATCATCATCTGCATCAGGGCCTCATCCCCAAAGCTTTAAATCCACTCACATTAGGCTTTCATTACTCACTATGCCAGTAAGTCAACTTTATCGCAAGCTGTCTCACGAATGAGTCTTTTGTACTTTCTGTAATGAGAAATATAAGAAGGGGGGCTCCATCTTTTAAAGCGGTATCCAGTTTTGCTTAATATCTCCATGCCTGGACCTAGTCTGCTGTCTGATCCCTTGAGTGTTTCGCCTTGACATGTTACCCTGTCGAAGCCAGTACTTTCGTGAGTTCAATGTTCAAGGTAAATGATGGCCAAAGCTTTGACAACGAGACCCTGCAGCGAAACCAAATGATCCTTTTTGGCTGCTTGGGGACATCAGAATAGGCTGTAAGCGTAACTTCTGACACATCACCTTTTCTGATTGATATGGTTGTATTGTGTTAGTGTAAAGTCGCCTATTCGGCAGACACAGAGCAACACGAGCATCCATCTGGAGTCATGTTTTTTTTCGGGCCACCTAAATTCTCTTCTTTTAGCTCTGGTTTGTTCTCCCGGCTCTTGAGTGAGGCGACAATTCTCTGACCCGTTTCACATTACACACGAGCTGTTGTTAATTCAAAAAAAATTTTTTTGCACGGCGCACTGAGTTTGAACCTTATGTAGTTACACGCGATGAGAGACTTTCCCGTGACAAAAAGAAATCCATTCATCGTGTCACTGTGTAAATGCAAAGCAGAAAATATATGTCTCGCACCATCTTAAAAGAGCTGCTTTAATTTGCCTCAGAGTCTGCAGCTCCCTGGGGCAATGGCTGCAGCTCTGTGACAGAATGCAATCAGAATTCTTTCACCGCAGCAAAAACACACATGCAGTATATTTAATTATGCATGCAAAGAGTAAACACATTTGGAGCTTTGGCTTGAGAAGTGGCCCCGGTGATGCTCCGCTTGTCGTGTTGTGTTATTTGCGCCGATTGTTTGCTGATATTTTTACGTCGCATAAACATTCCCAATGCGTGCGTAGAATGAATCAGAAGCTTTGTGAGATGTTACAAAAGATCAGCAAAGGCCTGTTTTTTTTTTTTTTTTTGTGCTGCGGCAAGTCAGACAAATTGAATATCCACAGCAGGGAATCAGACGTCACGGTGGCAATCTGACCGCTGGAGGACTGTAATTAACTGATTATGCCAATTGCAGGACACACAATTAGAGAGAAAGTAATAATAACAACACAGAATAGCAAAATATGTTCAGTTCTTATAAACGCTCCCAGCAAGTAATTACCGCGGTGGTTATAAATGATTTGTCTCCTTGTTAACTCCTCGCGAGGGAAAACGGGTGAGAAATTGTTTTGACAAGACAAACGGGGGGAAAAAAGCAATTACGACAGATAGGTTGCTGAAAGGGTAGAGACGGCAGGTGGTCTTGCAAAAAAGCGGGGCATCCACGTGGAAGGGCTCTCTTCAGAAGGCAACCGAGAAAACAACGAGCCGGCTTTGTCGTCTGGATAAATTAAGATGGTGTTTTTTTTTTTGGAGGCAGCAGGGCTTTTGCGGAACACGCAGGCCCGTGTGACAGGCGCAAAATCTTTTCTGCGTTAATCTCCAAGCTGACACCGCTGATATCTGCATGAAAGAAGCTGTTACACAAGCCTTGAAAGCTTCCGCCATACAAGCTTTTCAGCGGCCTGTAAGTATTTGTGTGAGTGTATAATGTCAACCAAATGCAAAGAGAATAGAAAGGCAAGACAGGAAGTGTGGTTAAGTATAGCCATGGTAATCAGCACTATCCTGTAAAGGTTTCCTCAAAACCACATTTTGAGGATCAGATTATCTTGTTGAAATTACTCTTTTGCACGTAGTTTTTAAAACCGGATCCTTTCGGCTGGTTTTCTTCCAAGAAGTTAGTCCCGCACAAAATCTCTCTTGGCGCGTGGCATGTTTTGGGTGAGTTCAATTTTTTGACAACTTACTTCACAGAATGTACGTTCATACCAAAAACAATAACGTGACCTTTGAGCTGAATGCTAATGTCAGCATTCTGGCACGCTCGTATAGACAATGCTAACGTGTTTTAGCAAGTAACGTCTACCATGGTCACCATCTTAGTTTAGCTTTCAACGTACAGTACAGCTGAGGCTTACGGCAGTAGTTTGGGTATTTGGTCATGAAATATGACATTTTAAACCCGTGATGGCCGTAGATGAAAAGTCGCGGAAACACCTAAATTGGTACAGTTTTATTCTGGGGGGCAGCATAAATGTCTGTGCCAACTTTTGTGGCAATCCAAATATTTGTTCAGATATTTTGAGCCTGCACCAATGTGGCGGACCAACCAACCAACCAACCAAATGGCCGTCGCCATCCCCAGAGCAATGCCACGAGCACGGCTAAAAACATGCTCCTGAGTTGAAATGCTAATTAATGGTAAAGGTAGCAGTGTTATCCTTGTTTTTTTTTATTTTACCATAACTGAAAACTGCCATGTAATAAAACAAATTCTAATTCGAAACTGTCAACGTAATAAATGTAATGTTATGCCATTGTGTATTTGTTGAAATCATTTCATCCATATAATGTTTTTTTGACCATTTCTCGTCAAAAAAGTTTGAGCGTGATAACAATCATAAACATTGACCACTTCAGCCCAATCACCAGGGACAGCGCAACTTCAAGCCTCGAGGGTGTTTCCACATTGAAGTGTACAGGAAATGCACCTTTTTTTTTTTACAATTTGGAATCCAACCCAGCATGCTACAAGAACAGACTCCACTGGCCAAAAAGAAAATGTTGCTGCTGTTGCTCTGCCACATAGTCCAGAAAGTATGATCTAGTTCCACCAAGGTTGCAGTACATATTTTATGACTTTAGAAAATGTTTTGTTCTATATAAAAATGCTCTGTATGGATTTTACACATTGCTATTGTCCATAAAAACAGATGTGAGAGATATGGGAAACACATTTCTGCAGGATTACATGAACTACAGATGGAACTGGTCTTGTAGCACACATTGAAATACCCATGCTAAGTGCCACCATGCTTGACATTTTCCTTCATTGGTTCTTCTTTGTGGCTTTCTGATCTTTCTGTCTGATCTCACTGAATGATGCACAGGGCTCTACCCCCCCCTCCAACTCCAATCTGTTCTCTGACACTAGGCTGGTACATTCAGTACAGTCCTCAACATTGCTTCATAAATTCATAACAAATTTCCACCCTGCCAGCCGCCAAATAGTAAAGTATTCATCGGAACACGGAACATTTCAGTGTGCTGAAATGTGTGAAAGAAATGTAACATAACATAAATATGTTACCACATCCGTCCCCGGCCTTGTTGGCAGGCACAGCGGCAGACCGGGCTCCAGTTTCGGCCAATTAACACCAGCAGACACAGTCCCGAGCAGTGAAGAGCTTCATGTTGTGATCGGGGGCCATGAATTGTTAAACAGCCCCGGTGCTTTGACAATCTGAGAGAGCTGACAAATGCAACTGCTGCATCTGCCAGACGTGCACTAATTTGACCGTCTACAATCAGGGGAGCTCATATTACTGCCGGATCGATCCGAGCGAGGAGAGAAATGAGCACTCGTGCCCGGCTCAGTTAGGCTCCGTTGGCTGGTCTAATGGGGGAGAGTCGTGGCGGCAGAGAAAACTGAGGAGGACGCTGTTGAAAGTCATTTTGGATGCGATTGCACATAACAGGTTATCAGCGGCTATGAACTGTTGGAAGATCTGCGCTGGGATGGATGTCTGCAGTGCCTTTTTACATATGTCGCATGTCATAACGAATGTCTTTTCACAGTCAGGTGTAGAAAGAATTCCAATAGCAACAATAATTAAATGTTAACAGCAAGTACAGTTTGTTTTATACACGTGATCAAAGCATTAGCAACATAATGGTGATTTTGCACCACTGCAAATCTATTTTTGGGCCCTCCTGAGCATGCACACACACACAGGGGACACTATGAAACATTTTGTTCCACGGACTTCATAGTACTCCCTGTAAGTTAGGAGCCTGTCTTAGTTATTATTTGGTGAAATGGTTTGATTCAATACTGTAATTTCATAGGTTCAGCCCACCTCAAACGTTTTTATACAGCCCCTTGCTGTATAATGGGAAACCTTTGTTGCGGCAAGCACTGTGAAAGACTTCAGTCATTTTGTGTACACAGGCGAGAGCATTATTGACAACGAAAATCAGAATAACAGAATAATGCCGTCAACTGGAAAAAAAAAAATCATCATGATCATTTTATTTCCATCGCCACCTTCTAAATACTGTAACAGTCGGGCAGCGTGAAATAGGTTTAGGAGCAGGATGTAAACTCAGATGCCTGACTTAGATGTCTGGCTTGACGTGTTAACTTGAGTTTGAATTTTAAGACAATGTTAGAAATGCCGCAACAGATAAAATGTGAATTAGAGAGAAAAACAAAACAAAACCTTTGTTTCAGCTCATATGAGACCATATTTCTTGCTTTCCGAAGCAAAGATGATAGAGAGTCGCCAATAGCAGGTCTGTTTGTTTGTAGCAGAGGGTTGCAGAAGTGTGTTCGACGGCTTTCGGGGGAAAGGTACGCTGGAGATCCTTCGCTGCTAAATTTCAGTGTGTTTGATTTCTAATTCCGAACCCACAGAATTATCTCAGACTCAGACGCGGTTCCCATCAGCTCTACAGAGTGTTTTTTAAATGTATTTCAGCTCATTGTTTTGGTTTTTACGGCCCACAACTCCCACGTTTTAGTTCAGTCTCAGTGAGGCTCTCGTTAACCCTGTCCAGCAGCGGCAGGCGGCTGTTTTCAGTGGGGAAAAAAGCTCTAATAAACTCAATGTGCACTATGTGCTCAGCAACAAACAGCAGACAGACGCTGGCAAATAGCTAGTGAGCATAGCCTAGCAGCTAAAGAGCCACATATATTTTTCTGTCGATGCACTGCTACTTTAAAGAACTGTGCACCACTTTCTGCGTGTTCACATTATAGTCATGTAAACCCAGTTTGCTGTCTCCGCTGTTTGTTTTGTTTTTCCTTTAGTGCACTAATGTTTACTCTGATCCCAAAGCACCTTTTTTAATGTTCAAGAAACCTTTTGCCTTGAAAACTTTTTGTCAGCTCAGGTATTTGATCAGTGCCAAACCTCTCAGTGCTGGAATGTTCACGAAAGAATCAGCAGCAGCAGTTAAGGTACAAATCAAACAGAGTGTTTTGTCTGACAACATAAAAACAAAAAAAGGACCAAAACATCTCAACACATGTAATAGAATGCAGCTCAGAGTACAAGGTTGAATAATTTATGTAAGACAAATTGTATGTCTTCCCACAGCGAGCCTGTATCGCCTGGTGGATCAAAAAAAAAATCAACTCCGATCAAAGCTTTTATGGAGGGCAGTATCATTGTGAACTTTTGAACTGTGCACTCGATGTTTTTGTACAAGCTTTGCACATTATGTGTATTTCGTGTTATCAGAAAAATATTCATTTTGCCCTCAAATCGCGCTGTCCAGAAATAAGGATTCTAAAACCACACGAGCCATCGACCAGCTATTTGATGAAGAGCTCCGCTGTGTAATAAGAGTTGCATAGAGACTTTGTGCTGGATTTTAAAAAGGGAACCTGAGCACTTTGCTGGTGGCTTGACATCAAATATATATATATTTTTTTTATCTTTTGCCTTAAAAACACACATATACAATGTCACAAGGTGATACAAGACATGTGTAAAAGTACTTCCAAACTATTGAGTACTTCAAAAATGATCATGCTCCGTGTAGATTTAAGCTTTTTACATGCATTTATGTGTTCTGTATATTCTCATAGATATTCGCGACAGAGGTATGTGGGCATCAGCCTGTCACAAGCTGTGATCGGGTCTCTTGATAGAAAGGGAAAAAAAAGCTGCCACGCATTGGGTTTGCGAATCTGAAATGAAATGGAATGTAAAGGAGACTGGATGTTCCTTTGGACATTTGGCATGTATTTCCTTTTTGATTGAATTAGCTTGGCTAGATATGTAGTCCAGTCTGACTTCGATTGCATATAGGTAATATACATTATACTGCATGTCTTGTTGTTAGGTCTGAGAGTATGGTGCAATGTTCCAAGTTCACACCTCATACTGATAAAATACAGTACTATATATATCAGTATACATGAAATGAACGTACTTCACCAGTTTATTCTAAAAGGAAAATATACTATATAAGTGCGGTGGTGGACTTTATGCCGCTGCAAATTAGAGTTTTCGTGTTTTTATTTTTTGCTCTCTTAGATCTTTCTCGAGCCGTTTCACAGCCATCCACAATCTAATTTGTTTTTGCAAGGAAGGCTAGCTGCTCCACTTCCTTTGTGCGTTGCATCGTGGGACGATAGTGTTCCCACAATACAATGCACCTCGTGTTGCCATTTCCCCAGTGTCTCCTCTACTCCCCTGCCTGTCTCTCTTTGTCTGTGTGTGTGTGGCATACGTCCACCTTGTTGATCACAACAGCCCTCGCCAACCAAGGTGGACTCTTTCTGCCACCGTGACCCGGATTTGGAACCAGATCGGTCTTGTCTCCGCACATCCCTCCCCTTCAACCCCACCTCAAGGTGTACAGCAGGGGCATTATAACCACAAAAACAACATGAACATGTTGTTAGTTTGGTTTGGTTTGCGTGGCTTGTTTCTCCTGATCAGTGAAATCCAACAATGGCAAATATTTCTGTGATCCTGTACAAGCCCCCCAGTAATGATGCGATGATGTGGAGGGAATGGACGTTACACCATAATCATCAATAAACCGGAATGAAACTTTTCAATTTGTCAAAGACAGGGCTCCAGTCGGCCATTTCCTACTTCCAGTTGTACTGATGGTCCATTTTGAAGCACAAGTGGAACTAATGACATTGCCGATGGCTCCGTTCCAATAATTATTGCAATGCGGCACAATTACACATTTTCTGAGTTACACCCATGAAAAAAAGTATCTTTTCAACTTTCATGTGCATGCCACTCCCGAATGGCTCTGTGGAGACCGCCTCCCACTAAAGTACTACATCACCTAAACACGTACTTGTGTGTGAGCCAGTGTTTTGTCTGATACGTCAGATAAGTTATGAAGTATTCTTCATAGCTGGAAACACCAGGGGAGCGCCGGCATGTGTCTCCATGTTGCCCCAGGGCGAATTAACCATAACAATCCATGAAGTACAGCAGTAACTCACCTGCTCTAAATGCTACTTGGGCTGCTCCTCTCCACCGACAGCAGGAATCACTCCGCCTGGCTTCTTGCCTGGTAATGAGAATTCAATGCAACCAGTCGATACAGCGATAATGGTACTCTCCGGATCTCTAACTCTGTAAGAAGTGCACAGTATACAGAGGAGGCAGACTTGCCATTAAACAATTAGAAAGCCGCCATAAAGAGTGTGTGGGTGTGGGTGTGGGTGTGGGTGGGGGGGGGGGTATCCTTGGCACATTGTTTTGTGTGAAATCCCTTTAGGGAATTATAATTGTAAGAGCTTTATAAGCTGCACAATGCTCATGTTTCATACAGAGGGAGCAGCTCAGTTCCTTCTAACCCAGCTTTGTAAGGGGGGTGGGGATCAGATAACATGATCACTCCATTGACTTTACATCTCGGGCTAAGGAGCATCAATCTGCGAACACGCATTGATAATCTTTTAATTTGCTCCAGCCCTCCTCGCTACCCATCCCTCCTTTCGCTCCTCGGCACACGGAGAAATTAAAGGCTGGGCTTGTGCCAATGCGAATTCATTGTCATGTCAAAGCCTGTCGCCTCCACGTTTATTTCCCAATTTTTTGAGCTGCGGAGCTGTCAAGTCGAGCCCTCATTGTGTAGGGCGAGAGAAAGAAGGCCCGCATAGTAAGAGTGAAGCCACATGAGATCCGTGTTGCTTAGCATTGTGCCAAAACACTGCCAAAACATTTCAACATCGTTTGTGTCGCCCCACAAAGTAGAAAAGGAATGTTGAAGCTGCAGCCTTTCAGCATTATTTGGGAGCAAAGGAGTCTGGAGGATAACTGGGGCTTATTGTAACATAGCATGGAAGAGTAATCCTGTTTTTCCTTTGGATTCCACTCTGTTTTGAAGGGGAGTGGGCAGCCCCTTTTTTGTTTTACGTGCAAAGTCAAGACAAGGAGAGGAGACACGGATGAGGAATGGCCAACACATATGCTTGGTTAGCCTGTCCTGTGGCCAGCCAAGACTGGATGAATTGCACCATTTCTGTATCATCCACATTGACACAGAGGACAAAAACAACACTATCGCAGGCGGAGCGGTGAATGAGGACTTGCTCGGAGGTGGAGAGAATGCTTCCTTTTATATAAAAAAAGGTGTTGAAAAACAGTATTGGCACTAGAAACTGGGACTGAAGCACATGATCACACTGCCACATCTGATGAGTCAGGAGCCTGAGAATTCTGGCAGTACATGCTGTTGGAATCATCGCTGCAACCTTTTTCCAAGCATCGAGGGTGCATATTTTTAGTTTCAGTTTGGACATTTTTGTTGGTTTTTTTTTTTTTCGGTGTAGGATAAAATGCAGCTAGAAACAAGAGATGTATCTTTGGGTTAAGACTGAACACAGCTACAGTGGTGCTGAAATGCCGGAGGGAAAAAGCACGGGGGGGGGGGGGGGGGGGGGGGGGATGGGATTCCAATTGGGGTACGTCCTGCATCACCTGCCCCTCAAGCCCCATTTCATTCACCACCTGCCTGTAGGTCAGACTTGGCTTAATTCACCGTAGCTATTTCCAATAACAACATTTTAACCCACAAATATATTTACTCTCAGCCTGATTTGGCTGCGTTCCCTTCCCGCTGAAGGGATGATCCAGTTTAGCATCTGTGACTGAAGTAAAATGAATTAATGATATTCCTAAAGGCTGGCAACACAGCAGCGCTCAAACTGAAGAAATAGCTAAATGAATAACTTACTCCTCCCGCTCACTTTACTTTACAACAGCGGCGTGACATTCATAGTTCGTAAGCAACGCTGACTTACGCGATATGATCTGCGTCTCTTGTCGGCGGTGTTGATTGTTGTCGCGAACGGCCGACTGGTGCTTCATTTTAAATGTTGCCGCCGCGAGGAATTGTGCTGAAGGAGATAAGAAAGGAAGCATCCAAGCACCCTTCCTCAGCATTTAGAGCATTTTCCACCAGCTCTCATCATGGCTGCCAGTTAGATACATTCCGGGCCACTCCACTCGGTCAGGAAGGACCATTCGACCGCGGCACAAGAGTCTGCCGGGCCTTGTTGCAAGTCACAAGACAGTGCTACAAGTGGCCTTGACAAATCTAACCATCCTTCCTACTTGATTGAGACTGACATGGTTTGATAGGTGTTTGGTATGTTCACTTTGACCTTAAAAGACAGATTCTAGAGGCTGTCCCCTGGAGATACCTGGTACTGGCTCTACTGAAGCCCAGTACTGAGTCCTTCACTGAGGCTTAGCAGTTATTTCCTCGCTTTTCTCTCTTCACCAGCCCTCTTGCTATAGTATAGTTCTAGTCTTGTGTGGGGCTTTTGTGTATAATTTTGCCCTGATCTATTTTGTATTTAGGCTATACTGTCTGAAGCTCACGCATTTATGGTCCACCTCCAGAGGTGACTTTAATTATTTAGGTTGATGAGATCTTTTCTTAAGGGGCTGTGTGGGTGTACAGATTGCGCTTCATTGAAGTCTGTCCTGTTAGGGCAAGATCATTTACACCTCCTATTATGATTCTTTTAACACTATGACCTTGAAACATCAAAGGTCTGCGGTGGCCAAAATGACTCACTGGCACTTGCATAAATGCCTAGAACTTCTTCCTCTTTTGCTTTGACGTTCAAAAATATTCAATAGCAACATTTTAGGAGGACTGGCATGATGTCAACGATAGCTCCGTTCCATCAAGAGTCCCGGTAAGCCATGACAGTGAGCCAGCATGTGCGATACCAGGAACCCTGGGACTGGCCCACCTAAAAGGAACGCAGTCATCCTCGACCTCTTTTTCAGGTTGAAATCCGTTGGAGCTGTGGGGGGTTAGTTGAGGTCAACAAACTCCATGCAACACTGTGACCACAATATACCTTTTTCACAGCGGACGTGTTGTCATGTCGCAGCAGGAAAACACCCTTGACAGCGCAGGCAGTGCCTTTTTTAATATCTGCTCTGCAGGGTTTAACAGCTGTGTGGTTGTCTCCCTGTCAGCCTGTCTCCTACTCTACTGTATGTAGTTTGAGCTTTCCGGCTCCGCCTCGGCCCTTCCCCCAAGCCGACGTCATTATCAGTGAATCACTTTGTCAAGTCATCCTGCTGCCACTGTCTGCACTTTGGGGCCAATCCTGCGTTCCTTCCTGTGTCGCGACATATTGTTACTTAAATGTTTTGTTGTGGTTAAATCCATGCAATCATTTTTTGGAACCTGTAAAACCACATCCTGTTTCACATACATATATTCAGGGTGTCAGGGACTAGATGGCATACATAAACCTTCTTCCCACTGTATCTGGTAATGCACTATTTTACCACAAGCCATCAGTAATTTCATTTTGGAGTGGAATTTTCACTTGAATTTACAAATTCAAACTGGTTTTATTGTGTTGAGCCACTTACCTGTTCCTTATTCTTGGCGATGGCTTCTTCCTGTATAATGACATGCCTCTTCTTGTGCTGGCGGCCTGTGGAAGCAGAGTGGCCCTGTAATCTTCAACCAAGTTCTGTATATTTCAATAGACGCAGAGACAGCTGGGACTGTAGCCACAATGAGCCAAAAGCAGGTCTTGTAAAGACTGCTAGACTCTGACCTGAAAGGCACTGTCAATGTGGATTCTGTGAATAATTTTTTGATGATGTATAAAATACAGACAGATTCACATCTCTCTCTCTCTCTCTCTCTCTCTCCAGGTTCCCTTCTAGTTAAGTCGGTAGATATTGCTTGACAAGGGGTTTTTCAGCGTAATAGGGTGCACTATTGTGTTCCTGGCAGCTGAGAATTTCCGAAGCTGCATGACAGGTCAGGCATTCAGGCGGCAGCTTTAGCATTTCCTTTTTAATCTCCGAGGCTTCTTGCTGGAGTTTTGGAATGTAGCATTGTGCTAAAAAGTTATGCTATCATTAACCATTAAGAGAAACACAAAGAGAGACCGGCAATCACCTCAATACTCAGCATAAACAGACACCATTGAACGCTGGCGGGGGGGGGGGGGGGGGGGGAGCGTCCTTATTCAGTTTGCTGATATCAAAGAAATGAGTGTAGTTACAAATGACAAAAAAAAAAAATTCCTCATCGTTCTCCACGCTGGTATATAGAGGGATTTATAAAGGTAAACAGCGAAACCCTTGCTTTCTCACACTAATCCACCAGGAGCGATTTGGGATTATTTCCTTCCCTCGACTCCGAATGTTAAGGTTCCTTCTCCGTTCCCCGTCAACCCTCTTTGTCTCCGTAATTTCCAAAAACATAATCATCATGTACTCTCCACGGCGCTAATGAGTGATGATCAAAGCGTTGTAATCACGGGCCACAGAGCCAGGGCGGTTGGGGCAACCAACGGGATTAATTCGTACCAATTACATTGCCATGCAGGCCAACAGTCCATCCCCTGTGTTAATTGATCATGTTGCATAACAGGATGAGGGTCACGTGATGAGATTAGCACGGCGAGTGCAGGGGCTGTGTTTTCATGTTTACTGTATGCCTCAACATGACGTGTGGTTTGGGGACTTGAGGAAAGGTGTAAGAAACTGTAGAGAAATTCTAGAAACGGGGGGGGGGGGTGTTATGGGGTTCAGAAATGGAGGAGGGTATTGTTATTTTTTTGTTTTGCTCAAGGGAGGGTAGTCTGACTTGTTTACGAGGAGCAGATTTATTTCTTAGCTCAATATTTTTATTTTATCTCATGCTTCCTGTCTGAGATTTATTCTATTAAAAAAAAAAAGAAAAATTAACATACTTACATTTCTGCATTTTGCCGTATAGGTCCAGCAGTCCTGTCTCTGTATCAGCTGCGGCTTCATTTTCAAGTGCTGAATGCCCGTTTTCAGCAATTAGTTGCTGAATATTATTGCAGTCCCCGCTTTATTCTGCATTATAACTGAAAGCAAATCTACAAGTAGTAAAATGTGTCGGTAGCCTGTAATACGAATATCACACGTTGCCTCCTCTGAAGTGAAATGTGTTGACTGTGGCTGTAAGTTTGAAAAGTTACTAATATAATCACTTCTGCACGCACACACGGGAAAATGCACACTTTATGCCGCGCCCTTTTTTACAGTTAGCCGTACTGTAAGACCTTGAAAGCTTCGCTGACATACTGAGGGGGGTTGCTGCACTGAGCTTTAGGTTCCTCTCTTCTGCACAAAAAACACCATGCTAGCCTGTTTCAAGTATATGGAGCATGGGGTAACAAACTTAGCCTTGTTAAAAAAGAGAAACACGAGGCTCAGCCCCACCCCCCACCTGAATATTCTCCACACAGTCCTGATTCCACTTGTTCCACATGTTAAGCTCTTGATTTGACATTGTTACTGTATTTACGGACACGTTCTCAAGCTTTTCAAATTCTCCTCCCATCGGGGTTCGGATGCACGGAGCCGAGCGGCGCTGTTTTTTTTTTTATTAATCACATTAGAGCGGCAAGGAAAATTCTGCACCGCTTTCAGAGCAAAGTTTGCATAATGAGCGTTGCTTTACCTTTAATAGGCTTCTTAGACACTCAAATGAAGTGCAGAGAGAGTCTTTCCGAGTGGATTTGATTTATGTGCGTGAACACAGTGGCCAGATTGTCTTGTGGTTTGAAAGTGGGGCGATGCAAGGTCTTGCTGTAGCTTTTAATGTAATGTTTGTGCGAACACACTGCGACTGCCACTCGTGCTTATTAACGATGTTGTTCTCAAATAGTCATAAAGTGTTGCACTGGAAGCTGACTGAAGATCTTTCACATTTCTGTGTAGCATTTTTTTTCCCCCCAGCAGCCGACAACTAAAGCACCTTCTCCACAGCACATGACCTTTGGTTGCATCCAACCTGCTCTGAATTAGCAGTAAGTGGTCCAATCAGTGCTGCCTGTCACTTAATTGGACGCATTTCCAAACTGATCTTCTGTTGGAAACTATTTAGTGGTCTTTTAAGGCCAATTAGCTGCTCAACGCGACAGTGGTACCCAGCAGAACTTCAGGAAGCTGTTTCAGCGGCAAAGGAGCATATGTTGTTATAGCCTCACTGGTGGTGTGTGAGTGTGTGTGTGTGTGTGTGTGTGTTGAATCGCAATGCCCTGACAACACGCCCACTCAGAGCACCTCTTCCACATAAAAAGACACTAAAATCCTTTCAGTGGGATTCAGGATATGAAAGTCTCATGTACATTTAATGCCAGCTCGCACCTAATTAACGCTTGAATCGGCAGAGGAGAATATTTTGCCCGGTTGGATGGCTCTAGGGACGCCACTCGTTCAGTCGATCCACCACCGAGACTGAATTATCTCAACAGATATTGGACGGATTGCCAGGGAATTTGGTTTGGTTTCCAAACAATGACTTCCAATGGCTTTGGTGATCCCCAGACGCCTCCTCTAGTGCCACCATGAGGTTGACGTTTGAACTATTGGATGGATTGCCCTGGAATTTTTGAAAAGATACTCCTGTTTCCCCACAGGATGAAATGCGATCACTTGTTAAACTAAACATTTATTCCAGGTCAAAATTTTTATTCATCCAATACTTAGCAAAGCTAATGACATTCCCATCAGCAGCTAATTTTGGTGCTGATAAGCATATGTCAGCGTGCTAACATCCTAAACTACATTTACAAACGTGCATCAGCATGTTGGAGTCGTCGCCGTGAGCATGGCAGGGTGCTAACATTAGCATTTTGCTCAAAGCACAGCTGTTCCCGAGTGCAGCCTCACAGAGCTGCTAGTTGTAGACTCCTACACCTTGTCTACACAGGAGGCACCTGTCAACAGCTGACTTGATCGAAATAGAACGCACCCGTCCTGAACTCCTCATGTGCCATTCGGCTCCCCATTACTCTGAAAATATGACAATTCAGCCTTTAAACAGACGATTGTCTACTTTACTGTTGTAAATGAAGCCAAACTGCTGCCATTAATGCCTCTTAACTTGAAAGACAACGTGTCGTAAGCCATTATAGTGTCACAGGCTCTTTCCAACTCGTCTTTAAGGCTCGAGGAACATTTTCGACATGGATATGGGAATGAGAGAGGGCTAATCCAATAGCAGCGTATGACTGCTGCGGTGGACTGCGGCTGAGTAGAACGTCAATTTGTCTTCCTCAGATAAGATATTCCGACACACTTTATTAGGCAAAGAGGACTTCTTGTGTTAATCTGGCGCAGCTCTTTATCTTGTAGCATTCCGAGAGAAGATTCTCATGTCGTTACTCCTTCCTCTCCCTCTCTGCTCTCTGCTCTGTCTCCCTCTGACAGTCCAGAACCTCTCTTGCCTGCCTTTGAACCCTTTCGATTTACCGCCTCTGCATAAAAAGAGAAGTGAAAAGCAGTGCAGGCTAAGACACCAGCCTTTGTCCAACTTGCTTTTGTCGTGATTGATTGATTTATCACTTCAGTGTACCGTAATTACTTTTCTGTCCCTTGAGATATAAATGACTGTGCGACTGAATGAATAAACTTGATTTCAGCACTAAAGCTTATCATATATGCACTCCATTGGCCATGAGTGATACAACACAGACATGTTCAAGGGTACTGTACTATGTATGTGGACCTCCCCCAATCCACATAGATAGTGTACATTTGGTCTGTCTGGAGTTGTTTTTTGTGGTCCAATTGGGGTTACCTTAATTCTACAGCATACATGAATTAACCATACACTGTACACCTACCTGTACTTGAGATTCTACATTGTACATACATAGCTATATGCCACTTCTCATATATGTGTATATATATATATATATATATATATATATATATATATATATATCCACATGCAACTCACCAAGAAGCAGCCTTTGACCATTAACCTTGTTTATATTTTTGGCATTGTGGATTTTGGATATCTGTTTATTGATATTTTACATTTGCACTGTTTCCTACTTTGCACTTGGAACTGCTGCACACCAGTTACCCTCGGGAGGAATAAATCTATCTCACAATGCTTTCTGTAGACAACGGTGTGCCTCCATTGTGTCAACGGTTTGGGGAACTCAACATGACAAATGCCCCTGTGCACAAAGTCCATAAAGACATCAGCTCAGTATCCCTAGGAATTACATCCGTATTGGACGATTCCGCTCCTCATTATTCATGCCCAACATTCAGTGCCAATACAGGAAGTAGTAGGTCCTTTTATGTGGTGAAATGGATGGTGTAGCACCCATCCAAGGCCAGAGTTTGTGTCCCATCACAAACCTGCAGCAAACTCTTTTTATTAACCATAACCATGACCTTTCCTTAACCATCCACTCATCCACTGCGCGGGAGACAGATGGTTCTCGAGGAAAAGCTCAGGGAGGCAGCCGCGCACTGCCTCTTTACCGAAAGGTGGGGAAGTCGTCAAGTACCAATGGGTGCTTCAGGGGGCAGTAATGAGGCCATGACGTTGCCCATCGTTGCCTTGTATGTCTTGTATTAGGTGCCTCCTCCGCGTTTAAATCATACCTGATAATGTAGTATAATGGTATCTTGTATGATGTTTTTTTTTTTATAACGGTAATATTCTCTTTTCTTTCCTTTTATTGCTCTGCATTCTTATAAATGACCTCAATAACTTTTCTAATTTCTAATCTTATATTCTGTTTCCAGAGTGACTTTGTCACATCCGTCCGGGGAGTGCAGATGAAAAATAGCCTCTCGGAATAACTCTGGCACATTTACAGCAGTGTTATATGTTAATATGCACGGGGACTGTTACAGCTTGGCACGCCACAGGTGAAGATGTGGCACCTTGAAAAAAAAGACAAAGTTAAGATTTATGCTTTATCTGAAGTGTTTTCAATTTTTTTTTTTTTGGTTTTACAAGAGAAAAAGACAAAGGATAAAGACTAATTGTTTGGGTCGGCAAATGCATGTCAGGTTAACATCCCCTTCCTCTGATGAAGACTAAAGCACAGCCTCTCTCCCCTGATCTTTTCTATGAGAACCATCCAGGACTGTCTCCCATGCAGTGGATGAGACATCATTTATTTTCAGTGTTGGGCAGTACGGATGAAATAAATGCTTTTCCGAGTTCGGTGTAGAAAAAAAACCTGACAAGTCCTTCGCAGAGCCCTGACCTCAGCCCCATCCATCGCCTTTGGGATGAACTGGAACACCGACTGCGAGTTGGAGCTCACTAATGCTCTTGTGTCCGAATGGGAGCAGATCCCTGCTAGTGAGGTTCAACACCTGGTGGAAAGACTGATGCCAGAATAGCGAAGGCTGACATTTCAAAAACCATGGGCATTAAGATGCTGCTATTACATATATATATAATGGGCGTAATGTTCAGCTGTCCACATACTTTGTTTTGCTTGTTTTCATGGCATGCAGCTTGCCTGATGGCTAGTTATTGGAGAGGCCCGTGCACACAATTAAAAGGCCTCCATTGGATGAACGATTAAGAGGCAGAGAATTGAGAATAGTGTGATAATTGGAAATTAAGCTAAAAACTGCCTACATGAAGCAATCAATCAAACCAAACTCGCCAGCATTGTTTTGTCTTGGGATTGGTGATTTTTTGTTTTGTTTTTTTAGCAGAAAAACTAGAGGCATGCTATTGAGTTGCATCATAGGATCAAGTGTCTTAGGGTTTGACCTTTACCTGAGAATAAAAGTCAGGATCTTAGAGGTTCTGCAGCTTTGATTATGTTGCTTGATTTTTCACATGGGAGCCCTTTTGAACCTTGGTCATCTGGGGCCCCTGGTGAGCTGGAGCCCTTGGGCAGTTGCCATTTTTGCCCAATTGGTAATCCACCTCCGAAAGAGGGACTCGCCGACATTTCATCTTTTGCCTCTCATCCTCTGGGCATAAAGCATCACAGACCGTACTCCATCAATTAAAGACGACATTAAATGTTACCTCTGACCGCCATTTGGAGTCAGCAGTGTGCAAAGTTGCAAGGTGCAGTTTTAAAAGCTGACTGTTGTTGCGGTGACTCAACTTCCCAAGGTGCTTCCCACACAGACAGGACACCCGAGGTTGGTGGGGATAACGTGGGAGATTCCATAAATTAGCTTCCACAGCAGTGATCCCATTTAGCTTCTTCTTTACTATTTAATGAGATTAAGGGGGGCTTAATCACCTTTTAATCTGCTTGGGTTTCTCTTCAGCTGCTGAGTGGCACCACCAGTCATCTCGGTGTGATGCCAGTCCATTCCAGGTTTTAACCCAAATCCCCCACCTTTTTAAAGGGCTTTTATGAGATGCCAGGGGAAATCAGCTGCAGCGCACATTGTGTTTATCCAGTCGACTTGCATCCCTTATGGAGCCTGCACTGCCGTTGTCTAGAAAGAGGTATGTGCACATTCAGATCTTGTTTTCTTTGTCATGTTAAATGGTTGCAGCAACAAGCGGCAAGACAAGAAGAGACCGGAGAAGTTGCACGGCCATCTGCCTAATAGACCTGTGTTTGTTATGTCTCTTATGAATAACTCCGGACGTAAATAAAGCTGCGTGGGCGGTACTGCCTGGAGGGCTCCATCCTTTGGGCAAGGCATTCGTGCCCCGTGGCTAGGATTGAATAACACAGCCTAATTTAGCTTGAAGTGACTCTTGACGCAGAGTTAAGTGTGTCAAAATAAAGGGCCGTATCTAACATTTTCTGACACTCTGAATGATGCATACATTTTGAGCTGCAGTGAATAAATGTTGTCGTTTCTCTGAAATGAATGTAATTAAAAGCTGGCCGTTTGTGTGATGATGCTATTTGATTGCTCTCAGCCTGAACAATTTTCACCAAAAAAAGGAAATGACACAGTTTGCAAGTGCATTAGGTAGTAGAAGGTAAACATGAATTCATTAACATCCCATTTACACCTACCACTTCAGGCATCTTGGGCTGAACTGGATAGCTATCAGATGTCGAGAAAAGCGTACATAAATGCATCCAAGAAGCATTCAAGACGGATTGATATCCAAGACGCATTCCAATCAGATGCTTGGAAGTGTAAAGTGTAAATGCATCCATCTCACCAAGACGGATACGTAATCTTTAGGGATAAAGCTGTCAGTAAGCTATCAGTGGAAATAGCCACTCACGGAGTCTAACCGCTGTGATAACAGAGCTGATGTTAAACTGAAATTAGCCATCAATCTCTCTGTCTCAAAAAAATGAGAAGACAAGAAATGCGGAAGGCATTACAAGCTGCTGTAGCGTCTATCTGATCCCTGACCACCTCGCCGTGCCTGTGGATCCTTGACTTCCTGACGGAAGACCCCAGGTAGTGGGGGGTGGGCGGACACACGTCTTCCACCCTCATCCCGAACACTGGAGGGCTGCATTTTGAGCCCCCCTGCTGTACTGACTTCTACCCTCAGGCCGCTAGGATCCTAAATGAAGTCACTGCATGAGACTATGACATGACTCACTGATGGAATTAGTGAAGATCTGCATTATGCTAAATTTACTTTGTGAGCTGTTGTGGGAGGCTAATCCCCCCCCCCCGCCCCCCCAATGTTTTTTATCTGACCTTTATTAGCGTCCAGCCTTTATTTGATTGTGCTGGCCACATCCAAGCAGGCCATTATTTGAGACTCTGTCATTACTGGAATGCTGGCTTCCATATGATACTTTACAGCATGTGGTGCGTGTGCCTTAAATCTCATCATGGATTTTGTCTGGATATGATGCACTTGAAATGACAAATGTAAACGGAGCCTTTTAGGCAAAAGACTCAAATGCAACACGACTAATTGCTGCCACCCTGAGGTCTTCCGAAAGAAACATTACTGGAATATGAGGCTGAACGTCACGTAGATATCAAACCACCTATAGATTTGGGTTGAGGACCCTCAAGTAAGTTTTCTAGTGCTGCTTCTTCTTTGCCTCATTTTGGTGTGCCAAGCTCCGATGGGCTCATTACTGCCCCCCTGAGGTCCGAAGTCTGAAAACACTCACTGGTACTGGCACTAATGGTTAGTAAGAATGGCAGTTGCAGTGAGCCCACTCAAAGGTCAAACACTCAAAAACAAACTTTTTATACTTTTTATATTTTGATTTATGCTTTATCGGACGTGTTTTACAACAGTATTGTTTTTGGTTTTTACGAGAGATAAGACTAACTGCTTGGTTTGACAAATGCACATCTGGTTAATTTCCCCACCTCCGGTAAAAAAGCAGCACACAGCCACTACCCTGAGCTTATTTTTTTTTTTTTATGGGAACCATCCGGGACTGTCTGCCACGCAGCTCTTTTTAGCAAACCCTGGATGCATAAACCAGCAGTCTGCCCTTCTATCCAAGAAAGTGGAGTTTGAGTTATGATGAAGCAGCCACAGGAAATAATTCTGAAGGTGAAACGTGAAAACATACAGAAACACACGAGTTTTGGCTGCACTAAAAAGTTGGAGCTAATAAATAATACAGGGGGGAAGAAGATGATTTCCATCCAGCCCTGGTGCCGTTCTTACATCAATAAGAAACCAAGCCAAACAAGGGTATGAGGCAGCGAGACTGTTGTTTTCCAACAGCAGATGAAGAGTATGGATGAGCAGGGGAATGTGTGCCAGCCAGCCTGACCAATTTAATTAAAAAAAATAAAAAATCCATCATGTTCAAAAATCAATCCATCACATTGAGCGATAAGCAGCTGCAAAACAATTATCTCGAGAAATGCATTTTAAATGCTACATTTTGGTGTATTCTGCAGTTTACATATAGACATAAAGGTATAGTAAGTTCCACTATAATGCTTCTTTTACTGCTTCTCAGAGAGTGAGCTAAGAGGCTCACATACTATCCACCATGCTTGGGTGAATTAGTGAATACCTATGAAAAAAAAGATTTTCTGGCCATGGGCCCAATTACGGGGTGCCGTGGTAAAAAGCCCTAATCCGAGGTGTTCCCCAGAGCAGGTCTGTTCTAATTAGATTATTTTTTGGCCTTCAGTGTTATAGTTTTAGTCTTTCTGTCTTTTCAGAATCACAAACATACGTAGACCCCAAGGGGTCACGGTGGAATTTGTTATTTGAAACTATTTGTGCATTCCCTCGCAATGCTTTTTTGCGTTCCCCCCTGACCCACAGGGACGGCTTAGTGTGTTTGTCCAAAGTTTTTGTAGGCAACACCGCCAATTTAGGGTAGGGCTCTGCAGGCACTGCAGAGAGGAGAGATGATACTTCATACCGTACATTTGTTGCTTATTATTCCTTTCAAAAGGCTCTGATGGTATACATCCACCTGGCTTTGGGTTGAGGTTGTGTTGTTGCCATGTGGTTATTGCTAGCTGCTATTTGTCTATGGCTGTGGATATATCTACGGCTGTAGGTGTTACTGTGGCTGTGTCGCTAACAGGTGTCTGACTGAGTAAAAACGTATACAAAACCAAAGCTGACCTCTTTGCACTTTCCCTTGAATAGTGTGGTTTTTGAACTACTTTTTCTTTCTTTAGTTAACCAAACTAGATTTATTCCTCGGGTAGCTTTGCTGTAGTTCAACTTCTTCCAGTGTGAAGTAATTGGGAGCTTGCAAAGCTATGCTTTCAAAGCAGCTTCCCCAACACTGCAAATCAGTTCAGGAACAGCTTCGCCACAACGCTCAGCCTGCACAACCTCGCCAGTTCACTGCACACACAAATCCCCTGCATGTAGTCGGTGTTACACCCATTAAAAACTCATTCGTCATAGCCATAGTCCTAACAAAACCAAAGCATTGGGGCATGGCAGCAGCTGCTCATAACGCACTGTAGAGAACTAAATTAACTGGTTATCTTAACATCAGTTGCATTAACTTAGGGTGCACCCACTCACGCTGCGGTCACAAGCAGTGGCTGTAATCGGTTTATATTATGCAGTGCAATGCAGAAGGTATTAGAAGGTAATGCAAAATATTGCAAAGGAATGCTAAAAATCTAATGCGAAGTAATGCAATAGTAGTTCAGAAAGAAATTCCCACCGTGATCTTTAGGG
The DNA here is from genome assembly GCF_043641665.1 of Enoplosus armatus. Lineage (NCBI taxonomy): Eukaryota > Metazoa > Chordata > Actinopteri > Centrarchiformes > Enoplosidae > Enoplosus > Enoplosus armatus. The sequence continues at coordinate 19,336,478 of NC_092199.1, forward strand.
GGCGTCCACTGCTGGAACGGATGCCTTTGGTTTGCTGAAGTCACCACAGAGGCTGAGGATTTGATGGGTGTGATGGGAGCTGAAGGTGTGATATAATACTACGGCAATGTCACACTTTCCATTTCCTGGAGACACGTTCCATGCGCTCTGATTCATCTTCGATAAAGATACTCTCATGGCTCATGGCCACGGAGGGATTAGGCGCAAACTCGCCACGGGCCCCCCCCACCTACACTCTCATACAAAAAATAGAACAAGGCCAAGAAACCCCCACACAGCGTGTATTACTTCGCTACCGTGAACACATAAGAGCACATAAATGACAATCAAATGAAGTACACAGCCACAGCTAGGACCACGCAGCAGAAAACAGCAGAAAACGGGAGTGAAAAGAATCCTACCTGTCGCCTCTGTCAATTACGACCTAAGCAGTTACTTTTCTGCCATGAGGTCTGTGTCAGCTTTGTGTGTCTGCGAACTTCATCATTTGGAATCGAATAAACCTGGCATTCCAGAAATTATTTATTATTATGAATGAATAAATGCAGTTTTCAGTTTATCTAAATTCGCACTGAGTGTGCTGGCTTCAGTTTGGGTGTCCTCTTCACAAGGTGCATAATGGATTCATGGGTTTCTTTGCTTCAAGTGCGCCTGCGACCCGTTGTGCCACCCCTGGTGTTTTGCTGCCATTGTCAAAGGATTGGCCTCCGGGATAGTTTTGGCTATCCCAAGTCCAGCCCAGGATTGTCCACCATGGCAATGAAGCCTTGTCTTGTCAGGCTCTGAATTGGCTCCAAAGCCAGAAGATGTTCCGTTGCTTTACCTTTCTTGCTGGCAAATCTAAAGATAAATGTTAACCGATCAACATGAGATAGGTCTGGAGTTGAATCTACAATGACAGAGAAATATTTTGCGTAACAAAGCTCTTCTGCATTAACCTGTTGTCTCCCATCAACTCAATTAACTCCTCACACACCTTGTTACAACCACCCCTGAACCAAGTACTTTTAAGGCCTACATAAACTATATTACATCCTGTCAGTGCAAGTTAATGATCAGTTGCGTGCTAATAGTCAATGGAAACACGTGTTTGCTTACCAGCATGACTTCCAATGAAATAAAACAGGGCAAATCGGAGACTGGACCCCCAGGAGGGGTTTCACCACAGGACCCTCCTGAGAAAGTACCTAGCCTAGTAGGCTACATATTAAGCTAGAATAGGCTATATGTAGATTTATTATGTATTCAACTAATTCACAACAATATATTCATTTTAGGTACCGAAGTTTGCCTATGATTTAGCAACTGTCCCGGAACCTGGGCAGAGAAAGGGGTGGCTGGAGCTGACTTTTTCAGAAGGCACCCTACCCTTTCCATACAAAGCCCTCAGGCTACCGGCCTCTCGCGGGCCACGAGCTTCAAAAACAAAATGCCAGCATGTTTTTTGATAACCTTGCTGTGCTGACCTGACCTGAGGATCTGCGTTCTACCCATTAAGTCCTTTTCTTGCATGAACAGTTAGTGTCTGACGACAACACACTGCATGTCTGCACCTCAGTTCAGATCTATATTGTGCTTCCAACTGAAACTCAGCCAACTTGTATTTATGCATTACAATAACATGGTAAGCAGAGTCATATCCAAGTAGTTCATTTATGGGTGTTTTCATTTTCATTAATTAAAGTTATTTTGGATTTGCTCATTGTTATAAAAGGATCTTACGGAGTTTTTTTGGGGGTGATTATCATGTTGTGGATAGTTAAAGTGTAAGGTTAGCAATGGTTATAAGAATTCAGGTGTTAATTTATACGCAAAGAATTTGAAGAAATACAAAAGAATTCTTTTTTTTCACACCATCAGTGTGAATTTAATAGTTTTGGCTATCCCCAGTTTGGGAGTGTGGGTGTTAATAATAAGCCCATTCCACAAGCGACAAAAAGGTGAGATTTATGCTTTATTGGACGTGTTCAAACTGTATTTTTCAGATTTTTCCACACCTCATGTTATGACAACATGTTCCTTGACAGCTTACACAATTTGTTTAACACGGGGATTTGCTACAATGGGGGAAACAACACAAACCTCAGGGCTCAATTACACCAGTAACTACAAAATCTGACGTTTGTAAAAAAGCAGACACTTATGTGGAGTTGGGCTCTTTGACTTTGACACACAAACTGTCCTGACGATGCCGATCTTTGTGGGAATGGAGAAAACCAGAGATTCCAAAGGAAGCTATTACGTTTGCTCCGTCGCATCATCCAGTTTTGAATAACACAACATCACCAATCTTCCAGCATGAATTATTTGGTGGGGACATTCAAAAGGAATGTGACAGGGACCACTTCCCGGCGCGACCAGGCTCTTTTGGAGGTTTTTCACGAAACAAGCTGCCTCCTGGAACGTCCATCAGACGTTCAGATGGCCTACTTACAGTGTTCATGTGAACATGCTGCTTTATTTACAGAGGCTCACTTGTGATATGCAATAGAATTCAAGACTGTTGTCTGATTATCCGGTGGACTATTATGTGAACATCGGTGAGTCATATGACCTCAAACATACAGAGCTAAACTAAATGGAGGAGGAGAGATTTACCACTGGGAGACCGCTCAGATACTGAGGAGGAGACTGTGGCCAGTGCGAGAATGTTTTTCCACTGTTTAATCGAAGCCTAAAGGATTTACTTTGTTACTATAACAACAGGGTTAATGCTCACGCCTGCCCTCATGGCGCTGTTGTAAAGCTTTGGTGAGCAACAGGTTACCACGACCAATACGCATGAAAAAAAACGAAAACGACAGAAGGGCTTAGGTTGCGAGGAAAGCTTTAAATCTTAATGGTTTCGACCGAGCCACATCATTTTCTGGGAAGCCTTAGATCTGAAAAGATTTACTTTCAAATCATCTTCAGCAGGGCTGCCAATTATGTATTTCAGTCGAGCTCTGCGGCAGTTAAAGCCCCAATATGGGGGCCCATTGCTCAACACAATCAATTCAATTTACAGCCCCTGTGCTACGTGTGACCTTGTCCTTTCCGCATTTGAATAAATATAACGTGTCTGGTTTTACAGAAAACAATCGATCTCGTTTTAAAGGAAAACAGTCAAAGCAACAGTCCTCAGCTAAGCTAACTTTGAATTCTTAATGAGGCCGAGCAGCTCACGGAATTGAACCACCTGAAAAAGGTATTCGTCTATTTGACAGCCAGAGGACCTTGGTACCCTTCTTTTATCATCACAGTAACTGATTTGGTCCTGCAGGTCTGCAGGTGACAAGGCCACTCTGTGTCAGCCTCTGATCGAGAGGTCACATTTATACAGCCAGGCCTGCCAGGCGGCTCGACTGACAGACACACAGCACGCTGTTTTGGTCTCAATAATTCAAATAGATTTGCCCTAGAGTACATCTACGCTCCGCACACACCAGCCCTCTCTCAAGGTTCCAATATATTTCCCCATGTTTTTCACCCCCGCACGTGACGCGGAATGATTCCAGCGGCACTCTATATTCTATGAAACTGTGGTTTTGCATTGCAAATGTGAGTAAGATCTCGTGTTACAAGTGTTTGCGCTCAGAGGGGCAGGGACCAGGCAATATATTTTCATCAACATGAAGTGGAGGGGTCAATTCACCCAGCTGAAAATCACAAACCAGCTCCAAAACACTCTGGCTGGACTTTGGATACTGCAAAACAAAAGCAGGTGTTACAATACGCCCTGTTATGGTTTTGGGTGTACTATAAGTCTCATGTGTTCCGTTTTTCAACATACTATGTATATAATTGCTGAGATCTGGGAACACTATAACACCACTGCAACAGAGTCCAAAAGGAATACATTCAAGTGCAAGTGCAATCAGACAGGTTGTGAGCAAGCCAACTGGCGCTGGCAAAAATGATCCAGCAAAGAGTGTCTGCACTGGCACATACAACCACAACCACAACCACAGCCTCAGCTCTCACGAAAGCGCTTACCTTCTACCAGCTAGTTACCAAAGCTCACTGCCAGTGATCCACATGGGAGCAGCGGCCCACAACCTTGAATGGTTGTGCAAAAACACTTGCGGGTGGTGACTGACAACATAGCCTACAAGGGAAGAGAAGCCTGCAAGCTAGTTCAGGCATAGTCATATCAGGTCTTTGAGCTTGACCTTGACCTTTGTATAATATATGTAAGTAAGTAACTGTGTATATTTCTTCGTATTTTTATTCTATTCCAAATATCTGTATATATGTTCTGTGTCTGTAGCGTTAAGGTGGCTACAACTTCATCGTGCAGCCCCGTTGAACCTTGAAACTAAAAGTGAGTGCACCCAAAGTGTTGCACTGTGCAGGAATACTGTATGCACAAAACCATGGTAAATGCAGTATGTCAAAGTAGAGAGAAGTACATACAGACTCGCCTGCCTTAGATAATTGCTAAAAACTCATCCAAGATTTCTAAAAGAATTTTAAAAACCACACACATTTTTTCCTGCGGAGGTTTGCTGTATAAATGTTTCCTTGAAAGCCAGTGCAGTTCTGACTTCTGCATGTTCAATATTCATACTGGATTTACAACAGAGACACTGCTAGAAGTGGGTTCGCCCTGAGGTAAAGCGGTAATGAGAAGCATATGTGATCTGTTGACTGTATAAGAACCTCTGGGATGAAGCTCTGCAATGCACAACAACTGACGCCTTTACATCTTTTTTTTTTTCTTTTTTTTTTACGTGTTTGTAGTGTATGTAAAGGACTGTGAGTATGGTATCGTGGGTGGGTGCACCTATAGCACCGTCTTCACAATCCACACAAAAGGGCAGGTCCATCCGTTGCTAATGAGAGGTTACTGCTTGGGCCCAAGGCTCCCAAGCTAAACACAATACGGATAAGGTGATCAGGTAAATGTAAAGTATATTTCTGTGAGCTTCAAAGACGAGCATTTCAAGGTTAGCGGTGGATGGTAAAGACACAGGAAACCCACCACCTCCCTGCCGCATGGGCCGAGGATTAGCTGAAACGCTTGCAGCTTGGAGCCCTCTGGGAAATAATTACAGAGGGAAAGGTTTGTGATATTCACTATTTTTCACCATCATTATTTCATAATCAAATGTTTTCCAGGATGGAGTTCTTGACAACGTGATGCTTACCTGTCAATCATGCAACAGTTCACACCTACGCACGGGGAAGGTATTTAAAGCCTTGTTGTCTGTACATTTGAAGGAGGTGAGGAAGATTTACAACCCTGAACTCCTACTTTCCGCCATCCTTGTTTGCCTCAACCAGCCGTCAGCAAGCAGCACAGCTGACTGACAGCCGGGAGTAAAAAAAAAAAACCTCCAGCTCTAAAAGTGACCTCAATTGGTCACATGCCAAGAGCCAGAAAGGTTGCCCAGAGCGTTTTGCGTTTCACCAGCGCAGGGATCATTTTTATCATGTGATAGGTCATTAGTGGCTTGTAGGCAGATGGTTCTGCTATGCGATACAAGGAGGGAAGTTCTGGATGCTTTTAGGCTTTACCTAACCTGTAAATCCTATCACCAGACAAGAACTCCAATATTGGATCCGGATTGCGTTCATTGACATTGAAGTGTTTTTACGCCCAGTGCCAATGTTTGCTAAATGCTTGCTCTCGACAATACCTGAACATGCGAAATACAGTATGATTAAGGTTACAGAAAGGTTGCGGTTCTGGTTCTGGTCTTTTATGGGACACAAACCCAGGCCACCTTCGTGAAAGTAAGAGTCACCTGCATGCCTGACCTCCACACTCTTACTTTCCACATTGCTGCATAGAGAGCAAACGTCCTTCATTGGCACTGAACGTTGGCATTGGATGTAAATCATGAGGTGCAGAATCACCCAATATGGACGGATTTCCAAAGGAATACCGAGGCTGAACCTGTTTGTGAAGGTCTGGATCAAGTGAACTCTGCTGCCTTTTACTGTTCAATCAACCAAACATCTGGACTGACGCTGCTTGTAAAAGTGGGTGCGCATCCTAGTGAACCTTGGTACAGGTTGTTTGTTCAATGAATAAGACGTTTCAGTCCATAAAACGTCCCATTTATACCACTGAGTTCCTTTGTAATAAGTGTAAAAATCATTCTTTTTTGTTTGGTCCAAGTGTGAAAGACGCCTCAAGTCATCAGTTTTGTATAATGTAGACATCAGAACTGGAAAATTCTGTGACGTCACATAGTCACATATACAATGTCTCAATGTAGCGGAACAATACGTTCCCTTGAAATATGTTGACCTGGCTTGATCCACCTATTTAACAGTGCTATCTATCGTCTATTACAGGTACCATGGACATAGTTGTTCGAGGACACTGTGCAAAAACCAATTGTCCAATACGAGAGACATTTAGAAGGGGGGGGGGGGGGCGGTACCTGGCCATATAACTCCATTGTATGTGGGTGGATGCAGAAATCTCAGACACAGAATTACCATATGGTCAAAAGTATATGGACAACTTGTTTTTGCATGTTGCGGCATAGGCTCTTTAGTTCCAATGAAGGGAAATCTTAATACGATAGAACACAATGAAATTTTACACAACAGTGTGCCCAACTTTGTTGCAACGGTTTGTGTTTCGCCATGACAAAGCTCCCATGCACAAATGCAGGTCCGCAAAGAAATGTTTTTCCCAGTTTGGTGCGGAAGAACTTCTACTGGTTTGCAAAAGAGCCCTGACCTCAACCCCATCCTACACCTTGCGTCATCACGCTTAATGCTCTTGTGCAGTGCCAGGTTCTACATCTGGCGGAAAGCCTGAAACCAGAAAGAGCGGAGGCTGTTAGAGCGGCAGAAAATCCAATATGGGTGTAATTTTGTCTTCACATACCTGTGGCCATGCAGTATATTTCAACCTGGGAAAATAAGACCAAAACTATCTGTATGGCCATATGGCACTAGGAGTAAGTAAGAAAATATGTTATTGTTGTAATTTGGGTGAACTGACCCTTTAAGGGCTGTAGCGGACATGCTTATATCTACTGCATCAGTACTGTGCCTCCACTGAACCGACTGAATAGACGTGTGTTTTTATTGTTATAATAATCCCAGTGTGGCGTTGTCTCTTAGCCTATCAAATGACAACACATGTAAATGAAAAGACGAAATAAATAACATCACATTTAAAGAGCAAATCAGTGCACATCACAGGATTACGGATCCATGCGGTGTTTGTTGGGAACAGGCAGGTATGTAATGTGTTCCTACAAGCTTTCAGCCATTCCCTTTTAAGATGTGTTTGCTGCACACAGCACTGGCACTATTCTGGTCAATTTCACCGAGAATGTGCAATACACTGACAAAGAGACTTCCAGCTATTAATTCATCAGCTGCTGGTGATGCTGAAAATCCCATTAGTTTCCCAGATGCAAATGTCAACTCAATTTCTTAGACCATAAATTCTCATAATAAAAATCCTTGTTTTTTTGGTTGTTGTAATTTATAAATGCTAACACTTCCTAGGCAAAATCTTTGCTTATAGCTGCATTATTTCAAATGAAAAGCATCTACACATTAAAGAAATGTCACAACGTATCCCCTTTTCATTTGGATGCCTTTAATTAAATTGTTTTCCTAGATTTGCTTGCTTTTATCTGTCATTTTGCAACTTAATTTGAATTATAACCTGACCACTGCAGCATGTCCGGCCACTCGGTGAAAAAAAAAAAGCAAGCCTCAGCTCATTCTGATACACAGGTCAAGGGCTTTTTAATTCCAACGTTATGAATAAATAATGAGCCCTGCTGGGATATCAGATTTGTCACTCTGCCATAGCGGGGCAGACACAAAAGTGACACATCTGAACAGGTTTCTCGTGAAGCAGTTTAAGAAGTGTGCCACGTCATTAGTAAAATGAAAATACGAATGTCCCGGCAGCTCTGATTGAGATCCGGACTCAACCTCGGGATGCAACAAATCGTTGGACTGTAGCCTACAAACTCGGAATCTGTGTGATAATCGTAAATAATAAATTATTTAAAAAGTCACTGCAACTCTCACTTTGGAGACGCCCATATGGATCATGCTGTCGTGTGGTGGCTTTCAGGTATTTTGTTAGATTCAGTGGAAAGAACCCTACAAATAGCTGTTAATGTTTTGGGTGCAATGCATTACATTCTACCTTAATGCCGTTCTGTTTCAATTGTTTTATTGAGATGTTGAGTCAACTTTTTGGTCATTTCGGAGGCTGTGGCGTATGCTGCTGTTCAACTGTGGTGTTTCCAATATTTTGTCTAACCTCACTGATATAACTGGCAGCTGAATGTAATTAGGGGTTTTTGCCACATTGGTTAATCCGGCTGCAGAGCTGCCAGTGAAGGCTAGACTAATGCTAATGGTGCCTGACGTACCTCAACAAGACGAAGAGTCTACGGCCATGCCGGCGGCCCTGTGAGGCTGTGTGGAGCCAGTGGTGCTAAATAGCTAAATGCTAACGTCAGAATGCCAACACTCTCACAATGACAGTGTTAACGTGCAGATGTTGAGCAGGCAGTCGTTTACCATGGCCTCCGTCTTAGTTTAGCATGTTAGCATGCTAACATGTAGCAGTAAACACAAAGTGCAGCTGAGGCTGACGGGAATGTCTAGTCGAAACAGATTCCTCCGCACGTCCCGAGCCAGACGCAGCTGAACAAATGTTTCGTCTTCATCAGAGTCAAAGTGGACGAGGACACGGGGCAAACAACACATATGGTCAACTTAGAACAGGTGTACAATTGTCATTGGATAACTGGATGAACAGGATTTCAAATCTATTAGATAATGACTGCCAGAGTGGGAGTTGCCATAGTCAACGTCCAAGTGCCACACCCCATGCATTAACACCTCGTCAGATACAAAAGAGCTCAGCTTAGAGTTACAGAGATACAAATTACAGAGACTGCAAGTGCTGCATCCATCAAGTACAACAAATTAGGGGAAACATTACAAATTCCGTCCTTCATTTAAGCCAAAAGGCTCCACTGTGTTGAGAGTAGGAATCCAATATGCCTCTCCGCAGAGCAGTGAGTTGGTAATGTCTCCACCTCCAGGAGAGGCTGATTTTATGAAGGACTTTATGGTGCATTTCTACCGGTACGTGGATGTGTAAAGTACTTTGCGCACGGTCATAAACTGCAGCAGCACATGTGTCGACCACATGCTGAAATGTCCCTGCGGCGTGGTTTATGTTGGACAAAACTGAAAGAGCTTTAAAGATTTGCACATCTGACCACCAAACTGTAATACGCACACACAAAACATGGATTACACTGTCGCTCGGCAATACGCGCAGGCTAACTATGACTCTGTGGCGTCATTAACGTTCTGAGAAACAGAACGAATTTCAAACCTCTCCTGGAGGTGGAGACATTACCAACTCACTGCTCTGCGGAGAGGCATATTGGATTCCCGCTCCCAACACAGCGGGGCCTTAAATGAAGAACTGAATTTGTCATGTTTCCCCTAATTTGTTGCACTTGATGGATGCAGCACTGTAATTGTTAGCTCTGTGATTCTAAGATGTGCCTGTGTTCTTTTGTCTCTTATTAGGCGTTGACGCATGGGGTGTGGCACCCACTCTGGGATTTATTATGCGACAGATTTGAAATCCTGTTCAACCAGTTATCCAATGACAATTGTATACCTGTTCGAGGTTGACTGTATGTGTTGTTTGCCTCATGTCCATTTTGACTCCGTTTTGCTAAAAACACAGTAGTGTCGAAATGTTAGCCTGTCTCTTTCTGGATGGGAATGTCATTAGTTTTACAGGCTTTTGGTCACCTGATGATGACAAATGAATGGATCGTCAAAGTTATTGCAATTCACTCTCTGGGAACCTTCAACGTCTGCACAATATTCCATGTAATTGTCGAGATATTTCTTGTCTGGACCAAAGTAGTGGAGAGACATTGCCATCCCCAGAGCCAATGCCTCTAGTGTGGCCAAAAAGCATGGCTGACAGGACTCAAACAGCACCGGGCAGACTTTTTTGGGCCTTAGGCGAGATTTTGCATTGGGATTTACTTAAGGTTACTAGAGCTGCATCATTGGGGCACCTGGGGCTCTGGTGTGACATTAGGCCAAAAGTGAAGCATAAGAGTAACCCATTAGAGCCAGGCATAATCTGGTTGCATAAATGTATCAATGCTTTTTGTCTCCAAACAAAAATCCTTAAGTCATTATGTTACGTATTCTGCATCCAATGTTCGGTCCAGTATTCACATTTAATGGGACTATTACATGAGCCCTTGGCGAGATGTCGGTCGTTGCAACATTATTCATACTCGGCTCTCGCTGCACAGAACTTTACGTAGATAGCCACATAGCCCTTGTATCAGATATCACTTGCAAACTTGCGGTTGCGTGAAAATGGGCAGCTATTTTCATTTCCCCGTCGTCTCTCCACAATGTTCTATGATTTGCGTGATTTCCTCTCACACAGGCACGGAGCATAATGTGCGTGTCAGCCGTCAGCTAATGTCTTTTTTCGCTGCGCGTCCAAGTGTAACCCTTAACAGCAGGCGCGAGTATTTGATCAATAGGCCGCCGTCAGCAGTAGTTCTTTGAGGCGGGCTTGATGTGCTCAGGACCCTTCGGGACACTCCACCTGACTGACAGGACGGTCTGCGACAGATCAGGCATTTCTATCTCTGTCCAGCGCTGGCGGATATTGATGTTTCCTGTTTCCTCTTCAATGCATCTAAGTTGTCTGTGTCCCACACGGCAAACAACCCCTCGACTTACGCGCACATAACATGCTGCATATTATCTTCCTACTCTTGGACTTACTGATTGGTTGAAGAAATGCAAACGTCCTTGAAAAGTTTTATAAGGCTGTGGTTCTCTCTCCGACAATGATTGTACTATTGTGTTTAATTAGCACGCACCTAAAAAAAACAGACTGACAAAGACACTTATAGTGTATATCGGTTCTTGTAAAATCTGGGGTAGAGCTTGGTTTGCAGTCCATTACAGACCTGCAGGATTTTTAACCTTAACCAAGTGTTTCAGTCACCCGACCCTAACTGCACTCACAATAACTACAATCTTTCTTGAGTTGCTGTCCGGCAATAGGATTGAAAATGATTCACACCCCACCCGTTTACCCCAAGGGGCCCCTCACACTACTTTCACCTTTGCTTGTATAGGGAGAACAGCTACTGTTTGCGCTGCTACCAAGATGTCACCTGTAAATGTTTGACAAAATGACCGATGCTTTCTTTCTTCCACAAGTCCCATGTCTGCAGAACACCCACAAACACTAGCGGATACACTGTCAGAGCCATTTCTAGTGTGTGTTTATGCCAAATTGGTGCAGAAGGGTGTCACCTGTGCGCTTTGCGTTACAGACAATTTAGGTAGGAACTTTGATTCAGGTGTCAGGTGTTGCAAGACGGAGAGAGAGCACGCTACACTGAACCACGCCAGTTGTTGGATTGCTGAAATGTATTGTATTGCGTGGAGATTTATGGACAGATCGTCGTGGGAACTTGCATGTGACTCATTGAAGACCAGTAACGGTGAGCGATAAATATTCCAACTGAAGCGCGTGAAGAGCGAGTCGGACTCAATCATTTCACTGCATCATTTCAAGCGGAGCTACGACGAGCGCGTCAATTATCAGCTTGTCTCTGCAGCTCTTGCACTGGCCTCTCGGTGGCTTTAAGTGTAGGCTTAGCCGCTACATACACATTAGTCCAATCACACAACTATGGGGGATGATTAGAGGGTGATCTTGATGTCACTTCTTGAATCAAATGAAGCACGATTCAGCCAGTTTACAGAAAACTGATTTTGGCGAATAGTTATTAGGAGGAATGTGAGCTTCCCAGAGCACCTCCATGAATTCTACGCTTGATATCTAAAGCAAAGACCGATGACAGCCTTCGTGAAGGTCCTCATCGATGCCCGAGCGAGAGCTGTCAATCATCTGTCGTACAGCGTAAACGAAGTGACGTCCATCTTGAACTGATTCCTCCATCTGCCTGCCTCGTTACAGTAACACAATGAGTGAGGTTCTGTATTGTTGGCACATTAACTGTTATTAGGTTGTGGTTCGGTTATCTACCAGTGCCATGTGCTTCACAGAAACAACCTTTAGTTTTTGCCATTATGATGTTAAATTACACCATCGCAGTGTGTGAGTCTCTCCACAGCCACGAGGCTCAGTGGAGCGATGCTGAACTCTCCACTCCTCCCAGGGTCCAAAGCAATCCCTGTTCTTTCTGGAGATCTGCCAAACTCTAATTAACACAGAAACCCCCCCCCCCGCCTCTGACTCTAACAAAGCCGCATGTGCAGCAGTTCTTGCGCCCTCATGCAGAACCAATCAGCAAAACACAACTTAATCAATGAGAAAAAAAAGGAGCTAATATTACCGCACCTGTAGCGTGCCGCACGGAGCTGCGAGGTGGCCTCGTCTGATTACTGCGCGCCCCCCGGCAGCTAATTTGGGATGGTTGGTTGAGGCGGGATCAAAAAACAGCCCGGAGCAACGAGAGGCAACACCAAGGTAGCTGCGATCAAAGCGATCAGTGGCGCGGATCGAAAACGTTTCACCCGACGATGCTTTCTTTTTTGATAAACTGTGCAGAATTCTGTTGTTCCCCCAGTCACCCTGCACCACTTTGGCACCTGCTCGTTCACACCTGGTAACGCCAGGATGGAAAAACCCATCCGAGAAAGAGAAAGAGAGACATGAAATATGCTGTCAGTTGTAAATAAAAAAAAAATGTGAATATGATTCAGAGTTCCGTTTGGCTTTATCTCCATCATTTACTAAGCAGATTTCTTCCCCGGCACCATGGCAACACGATTATGTCTTTAAAACTCGAGCGGCGACTTTCAAGGACATGGCAGCTTTTCTGTTTGGCAAGCCCCGGGATGTACCTTGGATCGAATGAAAGGCAACTCCAAAGCATTGTTGATGCCAAGTCGCCGTGAATCAGCGGATGTCTGAAAGAAATTTGCTGCATATTATTCTGAACTCAGCGTAGGGCTGGGGAGTGAACGCCGAGGCCCGCGTTTACTCATATTTTCATATTAATTCAGCGCACACTGCAGTCATGTGCTTTGCTGTACCGGTAAATACAACAGGTAGGTGGGCAAGCTGTGACCTTCTCGTCATAAAGCAGGCATTTACTAATAACTGTAATTGTTTCGGAAAAGACTTTTTGAGGCTTTGCTCGATTTGTGATCAGACAGAGGGCCCTTTGTCTTCACCGACAGAAAGCTTTTGTCCACTATGAATAATTGGCGACTCAGTTTAAGTGGGTTTACCCTCAGCCGGATCCTTTGATTATTAAGACGAGCCACTGTGCCCTCGCTCCTTCAAAATAAAGTTTGAAAGTTTCTGACTTTGACAACTCGCGGCGCTATTCCGCTGATCTACAGCTGGTAGCAGCAGCGCTAGCTCCACCCAGCCGTCCCACCTGAGGCTGGTTTCCTTTTTTGCGTCTGGTACCAGGTTGATAATTTATATTTAAATGACTTTCAAATATCGAGAGCTAAACCTAAATAAATGTGATATGGCATTCAAAAGGATGAGGATACTACTGAACCCCATCCCTACGTCCATCTCTACCCCCACTCAAAGGCATCATTTCCACTGGGGATGGGGGAGGGATTTTTGCCCCCCTCACTTTTAGACCCGCAGACGCTACTCAGGGCTCAGTAGTAGTTCCACCGTGTCCACCTGTCTTCAGAAAAAAACAAAAACAATGCTATTCTCCTAAAAAGACACAAGAGTCAAATATCAGTCGAAAGTGGAAGGAAAAGAATCCAGTAAAGAAGTAAAGGTGCAAATACAACATCATCCATCATAGCGTGTCAGGTCTCTATCAAGGAAACTAAATGTGATTTTAATTAGGGTGAGTGCGTTAATAATTAATTAATATTCCCAAGGCTTTTTTTCCTCCTTAATTCTTAATTAATATTACAGAGTTTTACATAGCATTTCTTTGTTTTGTTCCTTCCCTTATTACGGAAAGCACGATGATGAATTACATCTTAATTATTCTCTCTCTATACATATATATATATATATATATATATATATATATATATATCTCCAGCTCTATACACGTCTCTAGAGATTCAATTCAGTAGGCTTTCTTGGCATGAACGTCTCAAAAGCAACGTTGCCAAAGCATCAAAATGCAATTTGTCCAAACATTTGGACAGTACACAATAACAGCAATATGAACATATATATATACGGTATATCCTATGCATGAATTTGTGTGTGTGTGTGCAGGCCCGGTCTGCTGTTTGGCCTGGAGTGTCAGAACAGTGTTAGAAATACAAAATGCTTAACCTGAGAAGGAGAAAACGTGCAGCTAAGTGCTGCACAGTGACAGATGTGTTCACAAGCAAGGGGCATGGTCGGTGCCGAAAATCAACACGCCGTCGCGCTCTGCGGGAGAGCAGGAACATAAAGACCTTGTATGCTCTGTTCTGTCACGTGGAAGAAGTGATCCGCTTACTCAGAGCTGCCAGAGCTTCATGATGATCATACAAGTCCAGTCAGATCCACCCCCCCCCCTCCACCACCACCACCACTTGTGTGACACAGAGGAAAGCCACTTCCCACAACTGACAGACATCTCCTGTCATTTCAGATCCTGTCCGTCACCAGTTGTCATTGTGTCCCCCACCAGATTCCGGGTTACCTGACCCCCACGTGCACCTGCTCCCCCTTTACTCTCCAGTCTTGGTGCTCTAATTACATATGTTTCATTTCGACCCCCCCCGCCACTCTGTTCTCGCCATTATGAAGTCCAGCTCCGTGCTGGTCGGCTTTTGGAAGGATCCCTCTTCTCGACACTTTCTGTCAGTTTGATCTATCCCTCTTTTCCAGCAGAGGTATAACACAATTAGTTCCCCGGCTGTTAAATGTGTTAAATGGCCTAAAGCTTGTCATGGAGCCCCAAATGGTTTGCTATAAATGCCATGCTAATGTTACAGACTATTAACAGTCCAATAAAAGACTCAGGAAAATACTGCAGTTAAACATAATTTTATGAATCAGTGCCACATTAGATATATTAGAAATCATATTTTCACGTCACTGACGTTGGGCCTATATCAAAATGATTGCACAGCATAAGTGAACGCAGTGTCATATTGACTCAAGCAATTATCTCATACGTAGAAGACGCATGAAGCCGTTTCAGCTAATTAACTGCACATACTGAGGAGACGTAAATGAACTATTTTAATTCTCTCACCAAGCATCAATTTCTTATTTAATGGGCTTTGAATAAAGAGCAGCAACAACTCACATTGCTCTCGTTCCCTTAAACTCTCTCCGCCAGTCGCACCGTCTCCCCTACACACATATTATCACTTGAAGGAAGCCTGCTGGGAGCTCTTCCAGGGGGGGAGGTTATAATAGGCGGTGGGGAGGGCTGGCGGCGGGCTTTGAGTCGCATGACGTGGGAGGGCCGCATGCGTCAGAAAATAGATGAGGGAGGGAGTCAGCGAGTGGCGGAGGTAAGCGAGAGGTAGTCGGATTCCTACTATCTAACAGCGCCAGCTCGACAATGTTCTCCTTACGAGTTTCCTCTGATCAGACAGGGATGGGTGACAGGCTCACTGTGGGGGGAAGCTCAGCACTAAAACACACCGCTAAGCAAAGAAGTACGGGCGTACTCTCCTCAAGCTACTGTTCTCTGCAAATAGCCGAGTGCGCACACTCTTGCTTAGGCAAAGGGCGAGTCAGCAAGTCGTATTGCGAAGGGCTGTTTGGAGGAGTGAATGCATGTATCCATCAAATAATGAGCTCCTGAGCCATTTCTGCGTTTGGTCCCGTTTTACTCTCTCTGCGTCACTAACAGTTAAGGCCGTTTTGAGACTAAACTAAATCTTTGGTGTCAATCTAAACCAGCGGTCCCAGATCCCGCCGCGAGACACGCCCACCGAGCTTTGGCGACCAAAGACAGCCTGAAGGGAAACATTTCTGACGCTGAATTCCCCTAATGTGACGGCTGCTTACAGCCCCCGACTGCAGGGCAAGCCAATCAGAGTTCAACATAAAATCGTGCAGAATGCAATGGCTGTGAGCATTTAAGAATAAAGTTTAGGAGGGGGGAAAAAACAATAGGTGCAGACATCTACCGGGAAAGAAACCTTGCAGAGCTGCATTGAACATAAGAGTTGTGCTGATGGATGACGCAAGTGTCTCTGCTCTTTTCTCTCTTTACGTCATGGTGCTGCGATTTGCCACACATTCATCGCACAATCTGACACGCACTCATAATGATGTTGCACAGCCTGAACAAAGATTGTTGCCAAGGCTTTACCGGACCCGTCTGTGGCATGCAATAACAGGTCATTGATGCCGCACAGTAAAAGGTGCCTTCAGTCCCGGAGAAATCACTGCTTTTCCAAAATCACAGGCTGTCCCCGGTCACCGCTGGCTTCCAACTCCAAAACAGCACGCCGTGAGCCGGCACAACCAGTTCTGACCCCTCATATGCTTGCCTGTGAGCTGCTGCTGCTGCTTCTCCCTTCCGGGAAATGTTATCCATCCCTGGCCGGCGAAACCACCTGTAACCACCTTAATGTACGGACGTGATTTCATGCGCTTGACTGACATCTCCCTCCCTCTCCTGTTCGTGGCGGATGAACCTACACCGTTATCATTTTTTATTGGTCCACAGAGTTGTGTGATATCACGGCAATTCCTAACTCGAGGTACGATCGGGGTCTTTAAAACTCCACAGAGTTTTCACATCAGCTGCCCCCGAATGAAGTTTAAGGGTCAAAGTTTTCAGCCAAATGTACTGCAACTAAATTTGGTACATGGCAATACTTGAAAATTGTTTTGGGGTGATTGGTTGCCAGTTTCCTTTGTGTGCAGCCTTTTTGACATGCACTGCTTTTGGAAAAATAAAAAATATTTTGCATCAGAAAATACATTTTGGAAGTAATGTAATGGCTCCTGGATAATGTACACACACATATAAGGCTGATTGTGAATGATTATGTTAAGGCAACTCAAAGCAGTTAACAAAGGTTAGGTAAAGATGTCCTTGACATGGGAAACATAATGTGAACCCTGATCTCCAGGGTCCTGCACCTTGTATGTCAAACAGTCCAGGACCAGGACCACTTTCATATGACTCCATCAATGTGGTACAAGAACACTTTCTGGACTGGAAAAGTGTGAGGCAGCAAGCAAAAGGATGCAAATGCAGACAGGCGAGGAAAACAGGCTTATTTCAGTGGTTTATTAAGGTTTCTGGGCAGGTACAGGTAGGTAGACAGGCAGGTTTTGGTACAGGTAGACAAATAGGAGGCAGGCAGGTACAGGTATGGGGTCAGGTCCAGGTTCTGCCTGAGGTCATCCGGTGGATGGATGGAAACGGCAGTGAAAGAGCCTGGGGTATAGGGATTCCAGACGTCCCACCAGGCTGGCCAGGAACACTGAGCAGGGTGAGTGAGTGGATTTTCAGGTTTTTGTATATGACTTATGACCAAAAACTTCTCCGCCACCCCCCCCCAAAATTTAGATCTCTCTTGTCCTTGACTTGGGACTTGACTCAGGACTTCTTAGCCAAGACTTGAGACTTACTTGTAACTTGTAAACAACGCCTTCTCTGAAAAACAGGGCGGAAAAACAGTATTTACCAAATTCTAAATCCTGTTGAGGACGTTGTAATATCAAAGTGTACGGGCAATTACACTGCAGCATAATAGCTCATTACTTCCACTAGAATACAGCAGAAAAAGAGACTCACTATGTTTGCACAAACACAGCGGTATTTACACATAATACAAATAACAGATACGGAACATTATCAGAATCATTTTGTCAGATAGTAATTTGTGATCCTGAAGCACGAGTGAAGAGTTCACAGTGTATGACGTAACCATATTCTCTCGCTCTTTTAAACTCGGCACGTCCCTGTTTCTCAATGTTCCCTGTTGCAGATGTTTTTTTTTTTTTCAGATCGCTCTGTACTCTCACTTACCAATATCCCCATGCAGCTTTAGCGAAAATTGGCCTTTCTCTGGGGCACCGCACCAGGGACTTGTGATTGTAATTTAATTTCAGCCACTGAGAGCCACTGCCTCAGTTAATCCCAGTGTACAAAAAGATCATTAGTGTTTGAAGGAAAGACGGGGGGGGGTGACTTAAAGCCGGGGAAACAGAGGGGAGAAAGGGGAAGACAGACTGCTAATGAGACATGCTGAAAACAGGAGCACCGGCTGATGTAACTTCTTCCAGAATCCACACTCTGGGGCTTTAGGGCTGCAGAGGAGACGGGGTTGTGCGGAGGTGCCGGCGTTTGAGTGTCCTCAAGTTCCACACTGTTCGCTGTTTCGTTATTTCAGACCGCGTTCAGAACGGGAGGTCCTAATGGTGAGGCGGAAGGATGTAGGTTAATTAGGATCAGCGCTGGTTTGATATGAAAGAGTTCACTTTGTTTTTGTTGTTTTGGTAACTGGGCCCCCCTTTTTTTTTTTTTTTTAATAAATGCAAATTTATGAATAAAAGCTATTCAGCTTATTATTATTATTTCTTTTGGCTTCATTACTCCCATTACTATTTTTTCTTACTGTTGACAAAACCCCACGAAAAGACCGACAAAACCGACAATGTGTCAGTCCATCTCAATCAAAACATACTGACTTTCCGAGCTGTAAATCTTTAGAAACTGCTCACAAATATTTATTTTTTTATTTTTTTATCAGACATTACTCAAGCAGCAGCATTTGTTGGGTACTATTTTCCGCTGTATGTGGGATTGAGTCAACCTACAGTGTGTGTGTGTTCAATAATGAAGGAACCTGTCATTCAGTGCAACGGTGTGACTCATTGATGTGTTTTTAATAATTTAGGCAGAGTAGGCCCACCTGTTAGCAGGATTCATTCATTGTTGTTTTGCTCTTTCCTCTACAGTCCCTACAATATAGAATATCACCAGAGTTACCCTTTAAGTTGACACTGCTGATTTACAGGCCAAACAAGTCATTCACAGGACCCCTGAAGGTCCCTTGAGTTGGCTAACAGTTGTATGTTAGGTGATATATAGCTGTAATACACACAGAAGAAAGCGCACACCTTGTAAACCATGAGGAATGTTTCGGAATGACATGTAATTTGACGCGCTGAGATTCTGTCTCCTACGTCCTCAAACTTTGCGTTGTGTGCTTTGGAGCTCTCCAAGCTCTCCACAGCTGCAGTACATGCAATATTAAAAAGAATCATATCAAGGGGTCATTATACTGAGTCGCCAGTATGTACTGTAGTTACACCCACTGCAAAGCGATCTAACAGCCCTGCAGGACCTTTATTAAGTCATTTATTAAGTAAGAAATGCTGATTCAACTCCCATTGTACTGAAAAGCGTTCCCTCTGTGTTATCCGTCCCTACTCGAACACTATAAACGGGTGATGAGTAACGCATAGAGTAACAATGCGATTAGAAATGACATGATAAAAATGGCAAAGTCGGCCGTTTGGTCAAAAGAGAAGGGTGCAGGCGACAAATCAAGCAGATCCCTCCTCTTATCTTTGCAATATGTCTTAGTCCAGTCGACCTCACCGGCTGCGGTTTGGCCGCTGGGTTAACCATGATGGCGGAAGGAAGTAATGCATTGTTCCCAGCTGTTCTGTTTTTTCTCGGCGCCATTCTACCCATTGACCATGTGATTAACTGAGAGCGTTAGGTGGAGAGGATTCGACTGAGCCGCTGAGGCTTTGGGCAGCTTGTAAACCTTACAAAACCGAATCACAGATGTTTTGAGTGAAACTGGAACTACTGGAGAAGTCCTTTTACCAGTTTGGTCTCTCTTTTTACAGCCGATTTGAGGCCAATTAGCGTGTTAGTGATAGACTTTCTTCTATGTTGGTCACGTCTGCCATCAGGTTAAACGTAAGGCAGTGCTTTTATGAGTTTAATGCCGATTGATATGTGTGTGTTTAGTTAACGCAATGTGCTGATTTTGAACTAACAGCAACTGTTTTACACATATTCACTAGTCTGAAACGACACAGGTAGGCTTTTCATATGTGACATGACACGGAGGATGTGAATATACGTAAACCTTCACTAAGTGAATTAATCATGCGGACTAACAGACACGGGGTGAGTGGGGGTGTTTGTTTCCGTTCCACCCCTCCTTTCACCTTCCTAAGGGAGATAAGAGTGCACACTCCTGTGGTACAGACATCCGGAACACAGGGTGTGTGTGTGTGTGTGTGTGAAGCCTCCTCCTGCCAGTGCAGGGCCTCCCCACCACCAAAGACTCCTGCATAGCCTGGGAAACTGGGCACCTCACGGCCCCAGGCTAAACCACAGGGGGTCTTGGAGCAGCAGTGGGCCCCGGAGACACATCGTGGAAGCCCACCACCACGTGGTACACGCCCCAGCTAGCCCCACTGCCTTGTTGTAAGTCTGTTGAGATAAAGACTACGGGAGCACACCCTGACGGACAAGAAATGTGCCGGTTAGATGGGACTCATCAGCCTGGGAAGGTACAACTAGAAGAGGGAAACTCGCTCGAGTAGCTATATCCATTCATGGGAAAGGCGTTGGGAGTAAACTTGAGGTCTCCGATGTCGTCCTCTGCCAGCTCCATGCGACGCCGCCAGTGCCAAACTGTAATGGTCCTGCCGTCCCTTTGGATTCATCAGCGACGTGGAGCCAAGAATGGCGGACTCCACCACTACCAATAAACACTACTATATAGAAAGATAATTACTGAATGTAAATACAAACAGTATCAAAAGTGAGATTGGATTTCATGAAAACCTGAAGCATTATAAGTTTAAATAGAGTCGTTGAGGAATAAATAGTTGATGTCCATTAAAATGGATGCTGGATCTGAAGGCGTTAACCAATTGCTAAAGCAAATTAGTTATGCTATAAGTGTATGTCCTTTTGAGGAGACATAGTTGGTATTTCATGAATAAATTCCATCTTTTAGTGCATTGTTCATTCGTATCATTATCCTCCATCACTGATCAGGTGAATGGGACACTTTCCGCGCAGCTATATCATGGTCATTAATAAAGTGTAATTCATCAGATATCACTATCACCAAAACAAATGTCTTGCTAAATAATTACGGATTTCCCAGGATGCGGAGAGCAAAATACATACGATGTGTGCATGGGCACTAAATGAAGCTGTCACAGTGAGGCAGGTGGCTCAGAGTATCACTAATAGCGCTAACGAACGATTAGACAGGGACTCTAACAAGATGTCTCAGTCCTCGGTGAAGTCATCTCAAATGGGGTGGAACAGATGCCTCACGGGTAAATGGGATGCTCACAGAGTTGGCCTTTAACACAATATTAATAAGCTCTGGAAAAACCACCCGGCCTGTCTCAGCCAATCAGCATTACACCTTGATGTGTGTTCAATAAAGAGAAGACAACTTTCATTTAAGGGCTTGTTTGTTTTTTTGGCACAAATGTTGTTTCTCCAGTGGGACTCGTGGAGGCAAACGCTCTGCCTCTCACGCCGGGCCTTGACACAGACAGAACATTTAAAGCTTCCACTCTTTTGCTTTTAAATGTTGTTGAAAGAGACAGTGCTTAACAAATTTATTAGACCACCTGCTTGCATTCTTGCAACCACAAAACAAATGTTTCTGTTCAGGAATACAAGTAAATAACTGTGATTTGGCATCTCAATCCAAAAATAATAATGTGCTTTACTATTTTTTTCTGCTTTTTTGTAAAACAGTATATTTAAGAATTCATGGATAACAACAATAATTCTATTTTAGCATTAAAGATATCATTTTGATTAAAGAGCTTGGCTTGCACATACTGGTGGATTAACCATTACAGAAACATCAAATATTTTGGTCATCAGCAATACTGTTCATTTAGGGCAGCGGTGGCAAACGCCTTACACTGGGTGGGGGTCTAATACATTTGTATTGCACTGTGTATATATGTATATATATATATTCAATTTCCAGTAATGGACATAGCAGTTGACCATAAAAGGTTCCCTGTAATATTTAGACGAGCTATTCTCGCTAGTGTGAGTGTAGAGCAGAGGCCTTTTTCACGGCATACATTTTGATTTGGCATAGCTGAAAAATCACAGGTGTCACTAATAACATCAGCAACGGCTCTTTCATGTACAAGTGTCCCAGGAAGCCACGGCAGTGTGACAGCATGCGCAATGCCACCACACTGAAACCGAAGCAGCTAAATATAATTCGGCCATCATTCATTTCATGAATGAAGGCTGTGCTTTTCTTACGGTGTCGTGACCAAATGTGTGCTGTAAATGATGATGGTCACGATGATGATGATGCTGGTGATGATGATGGTGATGATAATACTTTATTGTCAGATCAAGTCTGAAATGTCCCTTCCATCACAGCAGTTCCATTTGCAACATCGCAGAAAAGACAAAAATTAAGACAAATTGTGTCAGCTCTAGTGCTCCAGAATCTTTATTTTTGAAAGGCACTTTCCTTGTACTTCTACTACTACTACTACTACTGTTTTTATGTCCCTAGTCACATATGACTTATTGTTTATATAGAGTTTAATGCTCTTTGTGTTGACAACCAGCTGTGCACAAATATTAATTCATCATTTGTAACTGTAGTCATTTCATCTAGGTAACCCTCCTGAAACACCCAAATCCTCTAGGCAAATCAAAAGTTCTTAAAGTCATGCCGAGAACATTGGGATCACAGATCTCACATTTTACTGAGTACAATCAGCACCATAGATCATCTATGTACACGCAAATACCGCCTCCCCTAGTTATACAAATATATTTTGAGTCTGCATCCCTGTCTGCTCGCACAAGGGTGAATCCAAGGACTGGATCCAGGCTCCAGCAAAATCTCTGGACTGCGCGAGCATATGAGCCGTGACCCCCTCACCACACCTGTCTATGTTGCCACTCAGGTGTGCTATTGGAAGTTGCACCAACAGACATAGGCAGATAACGATAAGTGTTACAGGTTATAAAATGTCATTATATGCAGATGACCTCTTACTTTTTCTAGATCACCTCCAATTGTTTTGAACATCCTCTAAGGCATCCTTCGTTTTTATTCACAGTTTAGAACAGCACTGTGTACATAGGGTGTACCATGGGAGCTGACTTACTATTAGTAAGTACGTCTATACCAGCGTGGTAGATTTGTGTCTTCTCTGCACACATTTTGAATGTACCCACAGGAGTGTTGATTTAAAAGATTACAAACTGAGCATTGACTGGAACAAAGACTGGAATAATATACTCACTTCGGATAACCACAGTCATCAGCTACTTAACTATACAATTATTCAGGAATAACTACAAGCCCAGTTTGTCCTTACTGCACTCTCAATAAGACTGGCATGCATATGATGTGGTAATGCCCTGGGGTTGAAAATGTTTTGGGTGCTGGTCTTAAGCAAAATTTCAGATGTTGTAGGGTTTAGTATACCTTGTCTTCCAAATATAATAGTGTTAAATAATGATTCTTCTCTAAATTTATCAGGAAAAAAAATGTACTCTGTGGATTGACTGCAGCAAAAAAAAAAAAAAAAAAGCTACTAGTTATGAGATGGAAATCCCCAAATGTATTACATTTGCAGCAATGGTACTCGTTATATTATAATAGTCTCTCTTTAGAGCTGCCTATTGCTCAATCATGTGGAGCCACAGGGCAAACTGTACAGGTTTTGACTTGTGTCCTTGATAAAGTATAGTGATAACTTTACTAGAATTATTTTTGCCACATTTATAAAAAAAGTAAAGAGTGTAATTCGTTTGGCTTATTGCTTTTTCATTCGCATTGTTATTATGTAGATGCTGGTGACACGTGATACATGTTGGTTTACTAGAAAAAAGGACTAGCATCATTAATATCATTATTAATGTTGTTTTCATCATTATGTGGATTTTATTTACATTGAGTTGTGTTGTATATTTTTGTATGAAAATGCTGTTGTGTAGGGGGTTAAAGGGGGGAGCACACGTGGGATCATATCAACACCTGCACTTCACTCACACACAACCAACACTTCCTCGGGCTCAGCGCTGGCAGTGGCATGCCAGACTGCCCCTGGGCTACTCAGTGACTGCAAATTGTAGTAGGTTATTGATTGAGTCACCTTTAACCACTTCTTTTACACCACCACTCCATGGCAAGCCATAATCAGCGGTTTGAGTGGCAGCCACGGGAGCTCTCCTCAGCCCGACACTCGAGAAACTGAGAAAATATGAGATTTTGATTGAGTCTTTCAGGGAAACAACCACACAATTTACTGACTTTGTTGTCTTACCTGACTGACATAAGTGTGTTTCTAAATAATTATGGAGTTTTATATGGCCGTGTAAAGCCTGCTAATGCCATACAGAAATGCAATAATGCAGCAATTATACAATAATAGCCTCAGGTGGCTAATAGAGCAAACTGTCAGGAGGTGTAAATGGGCTTTTTGGATTGGTATTATTTTCTGTGTGCACTGTTTTTTATGGTGATAATGTCCAAACAGCAGCTAAATGGTAAAGGTGCACAGTGAAGTCAATTGCACATTTGAGTTATAAATGTAACGTTTGTGAGTCACAGTCGCTCACAAGGCACATTCCATAAGCAACTGATGAAAGGCTCATGTATAATGTGAAGAGGAGTGACTCATACTGACAGACCCAGAGAGAATTATCAACTGACTCTGCAGTTCCCCTCAGCTCTGCAGAGCGTTTAGCGTCTTTCTGCGCGTTGTTTCGGTTTTGCAACCCACGGCCCAGTTGCTTTGGTTCTCTTTCACATGTCTCCTGTCAACATAGTTTCCAGCAGCAGCAGCAGCAAGAAGCTGTTTTCAGAAAAAAGCTCCGCACCAAACAGCAGAAAGACAGCGTTAGCGGCTAGCTGCTGGTGTAACATAGTGGAGCATTTAGCGGAGATTAAAAAAATGGGGGGGGGGGGCATTTTATGGATATGGATTTTCAGTTTTCATAGGAGCTGTAGTTTTTCTCGTTTAACTTCCAAAAAGCACTAAAATCCCAAAGGTAGTTGATGGTGATTCTTGGTGGTGATAATTAACATGCTTAATTCATTATTTCAGAAAGAATGAGAGATTGTGCTCAGTTACAAAAGCCAGTGGAACAGAGGCTAGCTCTATATTTCTCTCAAGAGTTGGTGGAAAGTGAACATTGGGCAAAAACAGTCCAAATGCATGCTAATATTGCTCTGTGTCTTCTGGATGTCTAAATAACAGCGACTGTTTGCAAACACGTTCACCATGGAAACTTTGTAGGGCAATAGTCAAGTCAATTTTGTGTTTACAGTCAAGTGGCAATTTAAAGTGAATTAAAGCAGGTTTAAGCTATATTTCAGTCGGCATTCTCCTCCCTTTCTGCATGTTACTGTTTTGCAAAGGGCATCGTCACTGCATCCTGAGCTCGGGGTCACCCAAGATGATTGTGATTGGTTTAAAGAAATACAAACAAGCCAGAGCACCCCCCCCCCCCCCCCCCATCCCAGAATGATCATGGGTTGAGCCGGACCTTTCTCCCAAGTGTGGAGATCTGTCTGTTCTGGCTATGCGAAACCAGCTATACCTTAACATTAATCCCATCCCATAACAGGCAATGCATAGAAATAAGTGTTGGCATTGACCGTAATCACAGAACACAATCATCGCCTCGCTTCTGTGAATTCTCACACCATTAAGTTAAAGCCCTTTGTTTCAATGTAAGGCAGGCCGCCCAGTGTGGCTGTGGCCTCATATATATATATAGCTGAATTAATTCCCTCTTTATGCTATATTATATTATCCATTCAACCTCCTTATTATTCATTTCCTGTTGGCAGTTTACTTGTCATTACCCATGTGGCCTAAATACTGGTTTAATGTTGGCTTTCCTTTCATCCCTTTCTGCCCAACAGCCAATCATATAATTATCGATATTATTCCATTAAACCTGCACCCACCCTACCTCACCTCAGCTTCAATGTCTCTGTCTGCACCTCCGCTGGTCATCTAACCGTGGCCGCCAGTCTGTATCATCACCTCCTCCTCCTCATCCTCATCCTCTCCAGATACAAATTCACCAGAGGCCTCGTTCAGCCCATGATGAGTGGACTGCACTTCATTGTAAAATGAATGCAGTGCTCCTTTAAATACAGAGGGGCAACTGTGGGGCAGTGCATTTAAGATGTACCTGCATGCAATCAGTGCAGTAAAACGCTTTCATTACATTTACAAGCCGGCATGTTTTCGAAAAAGTAGTTCTATGCGTTACCACCAACAAATCCTTAAAAGTCTTTTAAATCTTTATTTCCTAGACATCATGATTTATGGCAGGAGGTGGGGGGGGGAAATGCCTTCTCTTACGCTTGCCAAGAGCTTGCTTAACAAAACAACAACAAGCACAAAATGAGAGAGAGAAAAAAAAAAAAAAACCTATTTGAAAAACAGTGTTTTCAACAATTCGTAGAGTACAGTACACCATGTTACAGCCATACCACAAATCCACAAAGAAACAGCCTGAAAAATGCCTTTCCTGAACTCCCATTGTGGATCCAATTTCACTGCAGAGTATGGCAAAAAGCATTAAAGGGAAGTCATGAAAATACAACACACACACACACACATCACACATTCACGTCACACACACAAGAGTATTGCTTGGTGAACTCTCGTGGGAAGGGAGGCAGTTCCACCTCAGGGAGCTGTGAAGGCCGACACTCGGCAGAGTCACGGAGGCCGGGTGCATACAGATCACTGGGTGCTTGTATAGGTGTGTGCTGGAGGGAGAGAGAGAGAGAGGGGGGGGGTGCTGTATACAGTATATATGTTGGAGTAAAGGGCAGAACATGCTACTGGAGGGCCTCGGAAACAGATGGTGTTTTCGGTTGGAGAGAGAAAAAGGGGGGGACGCGTGTTGTGTGGTGTGTTATCAAGAATCAGAGCACAAATTCTATTTCTGCTCTCGATGTCACAATCTGAACCTGATTACGTTTCTTTTTTGGCAATACATCAAAATGGATGAAGTATATGGGTACACAACATAGGGATGCACTGTGTAAATACCACTGCGTAAACAGTACTTACTGAGGCAAAAAAAAGGTTCAACTGGAGAGGAAAACAAGCAGACCGCCATGTTGGAGTTAACGTTTTCGTTCTCTCCGCATGAATTCAGATAGACTGTCACAATTAGGTGTTCATCTATTTTGTGAGTCAAATCACGGTGGCCACGTTTTTGCTTCCATTAGATCAATTTTAAATAACTTATAATTCACTTTGTAACATTTCAAATATAGTATTGGAACTGGAACCAAGACTGGATTAGCAACGGTGCAATGTGGCGTACTGCCCTGGGGGCACCAGATCCCTAGAGGCCCCCCGAAACCCCCAGATTCACTGTGTGGGAATAATAATAATAATAATAATAATAATAATAACAATAAAAACTTAATTTATATAGCACCTTTCAAAATAAAATGCTTTACAGTAAAAACAAAGAATAAAAGTAAATACAATCCAAAACATGAAATAATAGCAATTGATTTTTTTAAATTGGTTAATTAATCCTAACTTCATGCAAGATTCCAACGTAGAAATACGGTACACAGTGTACAGAAAGCGAGAGAAACAGGGGTGTCTTTACGGACCCAGCAGCCCCAAGGGCCTCCCGGGAGGTTAATCCGGCCATGGCTGGAACTATGTGACTGCATATACTTCAGACTTCACATTTTTGACATGAATTAAGTCTTAGTTTGTTCTAAATACTGAGACAGAGAGAGTTTTACTCTGAGTTGGTTTAAGGTGACTTCATGCACTGTTGTCATTGTCAGTACAGAGAAACCCCACAGATGTTTATGAATTCAGGGGGGACCAGGGGAACTTCTGCTGTGATCCCTCCATCATTTCCCTCTTAACCTCACGCTCATTGCATTGATTTGGAAGGCAGCGCATGATGAGTCATCCTGGACCATGCATTAAAGCGCCCCACCAGCAGATGCTATTAGTCATATCACTGTCTGTCTGACAAGTCAATTTCCTCTGCAGTCTTCTGCATATTTTTCGGATATTGACAAAAGATGTTTCATTTACCTCCAAAACCTCTTTTTTTCCCTCTTTCTTTTTTTTTACACTGAACACACCCCAAGGCCAAAAACATGCCGGTAAGTCTGAAACCAGGATCTGCAAACATTTGACAACGGTGCACTCTTAAAGTCAGCTCAAGAGTAAAGTCCCCCTCCTCCTCCCTCAGGGTGAACAATAGGTTTTAAACAGTAATTTGTTAATTGCTGTTGAGTAAGAAGAAACTAAATTATCCCCAGGGTTAATTTAATTAGTGCTAGGCCTGAGGAGAAGAAAGGAGAAGAGGCAGGCACATTATCCTTTTTAAAGTGCACTTCAGTGCTTTAGCATTCACCAGAAGAATCTGCCAGCCTGCGAAGGAAAATACTGTAAGGGCCATGGCGACCAAAAGAGTTTTAAGTTTTGAAACGTATAAGCCTCTGTTCTCTACTACACCAAACTCCATTCAAGTCTGGCCATTGTGTTGCATATTAGTTTACTTTTCATATGTTGTTTATTTTTTTCATATGTTTGTTTTTTTCATATGTATGTAAGTTGTTATGTTAAGTTATGTTATGTCATGTAAGTTGCAAAAAGAAGTTGCTAAAAAAAAAGTTATGAATCAATATGATAGCAGTTTTCGCTGTCACTCTCCATGCTGTGGATTGGTGGAAAAAGAGAGGAGGTTACAGGTGAACCAATAAAATTTTTTTTAAAAAAAGAACTGCTATGGAGGCATAATAACACAGTAACACAAGAAAAATTGTCTTACTTAAAAGATTGGCATTCCCCTTTAAGGAACAGAAAAAAGAAACTACGAATCACAAAAGGAAGCCACAAACAAAAGGTGCAATGCAAAGGTTTCAATGGAACAGCAGCAGATCTGTCTGCACGTTAAGACTACTCTGGCTCTGTTCCCAGGGATGCATGCAGCAGAGCACACCCACCATTCTGACCTCAGTATATGCGCTACCATCCATGCTATGGGCTGCAGAGAGTGATACGTGTCAGTGGATCTGTAAGCTGTGGTGTTAGCTGGCAGAGGTTAAGTGTCCAGATGCACATTGCACTCCACTCCCCATCCACTGCACAGCGGGGCCACTAAACACTCAATATGTGGACTGCGCTGCCATAACGACCCCATGCTGAGGGATGACTGAATGTGTGTGTGTGTGTGTTGATGTCCATGAGTGTGGAGCATGTCAATGGATGTTTGGAGATGGATGGAGGTATAGTAGGTGACGGTAAGTCCTCTTGTTAACTGCCCGACCCCTGGATGCATTAAGCATTCTGCTCCGCCCGACACATTCTGAACCTCCCCATCAAAGGGGGAGCTGGCTCCTGCCATTGCATAAGTTCTTATTGATCCTGAGTTAAGAGGGATAAACACATTGATTCATGTCATGTAAGCTTGATTCGTGCCTCTGACCTGAACATATATACGGCATCATTTCGGCTAATGCACATGAACTTAGCTACTCCACAGAATGACCACATTATGCGGAGTGTACACACGTCACTCTTAAGTGTTTGGCTCACATATTGGCACCTATGCTTTCAATGAAATTAATCTAAGGATAATTTCCCGGTTTATTTTGACTTGGATCCAAGGCTGGATTACTGACTCCTAGACCCCATGAGCCCCAGAAAGCCCCCGGCACGTGTGGTTTGGGGTAATTCATTTTGTGTGTAAATGTGTGCCACGTTCAACACCTTCGTGTCATGTTGTTTGGACCATAATTCGGAGACTCTTAAGATTTCGGGAACTTTCGGGACAGCACTTCTGGGAACCCCCTGAGAGGAACTTCCCACTGGAGAGCTGTCCCAGAGAGCGACATACCTTCAAGGGTCAGTCCATTTGTCCGTGTTTTGGTCAATTTTTTAAAGCTACCGTTACGAGCTGTAACACAGGTTTTTAAAGATGGCGGTTGCCGGTGCTGCATCGGCTTGTGTTGGCGCAATCGACGTGCACTTACGCCTGGACCAATCACCGTACACTTAAATCCCTCAAGGTTCCTCTTGTGCTGGGAGAGTACCTAATCTCATGTAGGAGCTAAAAAAAAAAAAAAGCAATGATTTCTAAGAACGACGATCGCTCCCAGTTCTTGCAAGCGCGAACACAATAAAAAGGGGGCAAAAGTCCAAAAAACGCCTATTATGTCACAGTTGGTGAACTAAACCACAAAAGTGTCAACAATCTACCGGCAAAATGGCCGCAAAGCCACCATCGCTGGATGCTAAGTCTAAACGAAACCCAATATTAACAAGTACACAATCAAGTCAGCTCATTTAAAAGGGCCCACACTTTCACTAGTGAACAAACAGTTCCAAATAGATATCAAAGGTCTCATTCACAAACGTTTCATGCAAGACTGCTGTGAAACGAGGAACTTCCCACTGCAGAGTCCGACGTCTTCCTGTCAGAAATCAGCAGATGGCGACACGAAATCATTTAGCAGCGTCGGTACAGACATTGGGTTCCTGCAAATATTTATAATTAATAGGAGCACACAGCTCAGTTCTATCCCCAGACCCCCTGTTGGACTTGGATCTTATTTTTCGTAGTTTTGGTCACCATTCCCATCAGTAATAATAACACTGCTGAGAACTTTGGCGACATCGTGGAGAAAGGAGTCGGACGGGGTTAAGAAACGCGAGCAGTCAGACTATCAGACGGGCTGTAAACAAACCCTGAGGTCTGACAAACCTATTTGGAAGAGAAAGTGAAAAGAAAAATGATTACTAACTGTTAATAGTAAACATCCGTCTTACGTTCCACTTTTGACAGTTTTCTTGTGCAATGGTGGCTTATTACCACCGTTTTAGGTGCACTGACTTGGTTTAGATAGGTATGCAAATTATCACCCTCAATATTTGTATAGGCACAGCTTCATTTCCCAGATCAGCAACACTGACCATTAGTGCTTAATCTGAATGTGCTGATGGTTGTTCATTGCCTCAACCTTAAAGTTATATAATAATGCCCAATGTGGTGTATAAAAGGAGCCTTACCAACATCGCGAGAGAGGCTTCTGGCATGGGGTCTGCTGGTTTTGCTGCTTCTCAGCCCGGGATTTTTGTGTAGCTTGAGCTTTGACTTTGTGCCTTTTTGGTTGTCTTTATTTGGTGTTTTGGTTGTTTGTCTTTAAGTAATAAATCCCATGGCTTTGGTTGTTTTTAAAGATGTCTCACTGTGGTTAATTGGGTCAGCGGTGGAATATTTGTTTGTCCCGTAGGGCCGCCAAAGGACGGGACGTAACGTTATATATAAAATATATATATATATACAGTGCTTAACAAATGTATTAGACCATCACCCAGTGTAAGGCGTTTGCCACCGCTGCCCTAAATTAACAATATGATTATTGTTGTTATCCATGAATTCTCAAATTGACTGTTTTACAAAAAAGCAGAAAAAAATAGTAAAGCACGTTATCATTTTTTGATTGAGATGCCAAATTACAGATATTTACTTGCATTCCTGAACAGAAACATTTGTTTTAGTGGTTGCAAGAATGCAAGCTGTCATCAGGGCCAAAGGAGGTCGTACAGAATATTAAGATTTTTGGTTAATATATGTGAATAAGGACTATTTAGTTGTTCCAGTTTGTTATTTGCCTAATAAATAACAATACAATTATTAGTTTGAAACACGTTTTTGAAAGGATTTCTAAAATATTTGTGTTTTTTTTTATTTTTATGACAGGTGGTCTAATAAATTTGTTAAGCACTGTATATATGATATATATATATGTGCCCTGATCACTTTAGTGAATACAATTGTTCCACAATTGTTAGAAATAATGGACCAGACTAAGAACACAAGAACAAAGTAGTAATAAACTGGAATAAACCTTTGAGGACAATCCCCAGCAGTAAACTGTAGCCCGTCGTCTATCAGATCCAGTTGGTTAGGTCCATTCTCTCTTTGGCTCGGCAGGTTATAAAATGAAAACGAAAAGGCCAAAGGACAATCTGGGACAGCGTGTGATATGTGAAAGCTGCTCCTGGTTGCCGCGCTAACTCCTGCGACCCAAGGTGACCCGCAGTAGCAGCTTGTCACAATTGTGTTATGCTCTTTTATCCCGGATTAGACCTTTTTTAGTGTTGTGAGGTTATAAACAGGTAATCTGCTTGCACTCTTTAATCAGACAAAATGTGGGGTATTAGGGTAGGTGTGCCGGCGTTACAACGTAGCTCTTCACCGGTCAATGTCACCTTGTGTTCTAAACTGTGAGCGAAAGCTCTCTTTCAGCTTTGTCGCACAACAGTTGAGAGCAAAAAATGGCGCTCGGACATGGTGGATAAAAGTTTATCTCTGCAGCAAAAATCTTCAAGTCTTTGATAGTTTATGTATTTTGTGTACACGTGACACAAACGTTTTCAAACGTATGCATGTGTCCTCCAGGGCTGATCCACAAGGAAAACTAATTTAAAACCTTTTGCGCCATCGAAATTTTACTCCCATCTGGAACCGCCCAATGTTTCTAATTAACAAGAACCCTCTTTATTTAGAACTTTGGTGTAACAGGTGCAGATTTTACTGCTCTCCATCAGCATCACACATTGCAGACATTTTTGACTGTTAATTACAGCTCCAAGAAAGGTGGGATCGCAAACCATCCAACATCTATCCATCTATTCCAATATATATAATATGACCAAGAACAATGCGTCTGAACTCACAGCTTCAGCGTGACTGTGTCGCCTGCCTTTTGGTTTCTTATTTGTGGTTCGCCGTCCTCCATTCTTCTTTGTGCTTTCCCTCTGAGCTCGGTCTTTAACGGTAATCGGACAAATGTTCTGTGTGGCGCTCCGGGCAGTGACCACGGGACTCTAACCCTATTAGCATTTGGGCCCGCAGCAGCGCGCCATAAAAGTTGAAGTTAAAATCATTTCCCGCAGTCGGGTTTCCATCACTTATTTATGAAAGCTTGCTGCTGAAGGCAGACCTTTGCGGTCCTGGACCGAGATGTATTATAAAGGATCCATTTTATGTGCGGCGTAATTTTCTCTTCACTCGATATCATCAGGGAAACAGAAAACAGAAAGAGTGACGTCGTTATTTACGATCATTTATCAGGTTCAAGTACGAAGTATCAGAATAATATACGTGTGACAAACTGGAAATAAATATATACAACATGTTCCTAATTTCATTTTTACAGAAGATTTTGGACAAATGATGAAAAGGCAGTTTTTGGGAGCCAAATGTGGAACTTACTGTATATATTCACATACAACAGTCACCCTTTTTCCTCCCACTTCATTGACTGAATTTGATAATTGCCAACTCCAAACGACTGAAACGCCCACATGCATCTGCAAATAGAAACAGCCTATTAGCTGGCGATAATGAATGGTTCCGTCCCATTTTTTTTTTATTTTTTTTTTTTAAGTACACAGCTGCTGTCCCCAAAGGTCAGGACTACATGATTGTGCCCTTCTGCATTTTGAGCCAGGACCGACAGCACATCTATTGGTCAGACACCTCCCAGATAAAAAAGTGACCTTCTTCATCATTTAGGTAAGCAGTTCAGCCGCCCACACGAGGACCATAGACGCAGACTCAAGTACGCGGGGAAAATATGTTGATGAGGCATTTGGCAAAGCAAATTATGAATATTTGAGATGTTTATGTAATATTTGGGGCGCTGTGTATTTCAGACACATCATGCTCTCTGGCTCAAATCCTCCTCTTCGTTATAAATCAGTATGCAATAGAGGTCAGTGTTGACTTAATATTCATCCAAAACCACAGTCTCTTCCTAACCTTTTTTTTTGCTTAAACCTGACCATAAAAAAAAAAAAAAAAAAAGAAGCTTAATCATGCTAGTAGCTACAAAGAACTTGAGGAACAAGAGTGGCTAGTGTCGGAAAAACAAATGAAATATGTTGCAATTACAAATTAGCAGTATATTGACCCGATTTTTAGGCGACACGCTGGCTGGTCAGCGTCACGTTGTGGTAAAGACTGAGAGACACGCTGCCAAGCAAAATGCAAAAACTGTGAAAACACCTTGGCAGGATGTATCCAAGTGCGTTATAATAACAGATATATTCCGTGCAGGTGATCAGTGTAAGCGCTAACCATTTAGCATTTAGAGAAATATTGATGTTCTGGTTTAATACAGAGGAAGTCCACAGCGGTTTTAGACACAACAGGATTATTATCATTTAGCGTAAACCACGACCTAATCTTCGCCAAAGTGCTGCAGCCCCTGCAGTGCAAAACCTGATCTCTGGTGTCCTGCAAGTCCTGCACTTTGTAGGGCCACTAGATGAATGTTGTGCTTCATTCGCTCTAAACGAAGCAAAATCCAGGCGGCAACAATTTGGGAAAAACAATTGAGTAGTATATACTCAAGTGTCAAAGGCTAATGTTAGGCTACAATCAAGGCTCTCTATACACTTTCTGTTACACCAAATGCTGGCAGTTCAAATGTACAACCCTAACCCCCCCCCCCAGCTTAATTGATGCTTTGCTCATAGATTATGCATCATCACTGATTTTCCCTTTTCATTGATTACGCCAGGGAGGGAGTGGGACTCGCACATGATCGTCGCTCGAGTTAAGCTTGAACACGACGACTGCGGCTTGCAATGACGGCTAAAGAACAGACGAGGAAGGTAAACAGTGAAGCGTATTGATCTGTCAGCCATATTCTCTCGGCGTGTGTCCGGACGAAAGCGTGGCGAAGTATGATAATTTATCCGACCCCCTGACCCCCTTCCTCCCCTGGGCCTCTTAAACTGTAATTAAAGAGGTTGAAATAATACATACACGGTGAGCCGTCGATGTTGAAGCGGGGACTTTTGTTTAAAATTCAAGTGGTAAGAGACACAACCCATCAAATACAGATAAGAAATTACAATTATGTTTAATAGAAATGCACATTTACATTTTAATTACTGACAAGTGAGAGAATATTCACATCAAGTGATGGAGCCATTTGCGTGCAGATGAAACAATTCCCATTAGTGGCACTAAGCCGATAAGTATTGCAAGGTGGGTATTTTTAAACTCCTCCGTCATTTGCTGATGGATAAGAGGAGGCTTTATGATCATCAGGTAATCTCTTTTGAACGGACACTCTGATTCGCGCGACTGAAGTTTGAGCGTGTTAACTATCAAGCAGCGTTTTAATTAAAGGGCTCCGTTTTTTTTTGTTTTTTTTAACAGAGTCGAGGGAATTGTTTTAATGACTTAAATAGCCAACAGTCGCCCCTCGGAGATCGTCTGTGCTCGGGACAGTTTGATGTTTGTAACCCTTTCAAAATGTCCGCTTGGATGAGGAAATGTGGCCTGATGAGAGTCATCAGCCGGAGAGGGGAGCTGAAGGAAAGCTCTTTATTTCCTCCTCCAATGTCATTCTCTTCTTTCTTTTTTAAAAAAATAATTTATCAGCAAGCAAGTCTTTACGTAACGCTCTTCAATCCAGCGAGTCATCTCGTCTAATTATATACAGTACATGATGATGAAACATTAAAAAACGGAGCTGGAAAACTTTTATGCAGTCAAATACTTGTCTGTCATGCCATTAGTCAGAGGAATCTGTCCACGACGAGGTCTTATTCCATCAGTCACCTGCCATCCTTCAGAAGGCACCGTTTGATTTCATTTTCTGCCGTCAGTCAAATCTTAAGAATAGTTTCTTGATTAAATGGAGATCTCCATTGTGCAACCAGCCCCCTTCTGTGATGCAGATTTATGCTGACGGAATACAGAGCCAGTGATCAGTCCAGTCACATTGCAAACAGAAGCACTAAGTGTTCTCATCGGGACGAGAAAACCAGAAAGGATGAAATCAAGTAAAGTTTGATTAAATAGCAATTGGTTCTTTGGTTCAGAATGAAGAAATCTCCTCGTTAGATATTGAAGGTCTCCAGTGAGTGATCCCTGGTGGTTTTGGTGCCCCCTAACCTTTCCTTTGGTGCCACCAGAGGGCTAAAATGCCCATGTGTATGTGAGAAATATCCAGATCTAATGATCGGATTCCCATTGACTTCACTCAAATTCATGCTCCAAAATGAATAAGCCCTTCGAGCTGCATTACCTTTCCTCTAGCGGCATCCTCAGGGCAAGCATTACATTTTTTGCCCCACTACTTGCAGGTTTTAAAGTAAAACTATTCATTTTTTTGCAAAGAAGAACTAAAAAAATATTTATATTACAAATGAAAAGTTGAATTTGTAAGAAATAAAATGCATTGTTAAATCAATTCTCAAGGACTTGCTGCTACAGTCTTACTTGGTCTGTTATGACCAGTAGCTTATGGTAGCTAATGTTAAAAAGCTTTCTATTGCTTTCTATTCTCTTCTCAACATCTGCTATTGATAGACTGCATTTTATCACATCACAGATAAATATTTAAGTGGTTTTACCACAAAACTCATAACAAGAAGTAAACACATGGACCACATGGGAGCAGCACAACAAGATATAATTTGGATTTCTGGCCACCTGAAAAATGTAATTTCAATATTCACTCTCCTTTTAGCTCTGGTTTTGTCTCAAGCAACTCCTGAGGAAGACTATCTAAACGCTCCACTGTGTTCACCAGCTAGTTGCTAACTTTGTTTGTCTGCTGTTTGCTGACGGGCTGATGGTGCACAGTGGAGTTTAGTGGAGCTTTTTCGGCTGAAACAGCTGCCTACCACTACTGGAAACAACGCTGGTGAGAGCTCTGAGGCCAAAACAGTAAAGTTGCGGGACGCAAAACCAAAACCAAAAGTTACATCGAATTGTTTTATCTACCCACTCCTCCTCCATTTGTGCATGTGCATTTAAGGTTATCTTAAAGATCCCACGTTGTAGAAAGTGAGATTTCCATGTCTTGTTGGGTTATAAAGCAGCTCTAGGTGCTGTATGAATAGAGTGAAAGTATCAAAGCGCTCAGTCCACGGAGAAATGCACGCAGTGGGTATTCAGAAACTGCGCCTTTAAACGAGCCGCCAGGACTTCCATAAGGTTGTGATGTCACAACTATACAGTCACCGCCCTCAGCCACGCCCCCAGCAGGTCACCTGCTCCAGGCACAGCACCACCCACCAAGTACAGGGACGCTTATCCACCCGCTCAGTCTGTCTAACTTATTGGAGCGCTCTGCTCAGGAACTACTCTTCAGGTTTTTGGAGGTGGTTCAGTTTGTCTAAAACGGCTTGTTTCAGACAGAGGGGGGAACTGGGGGCCTTCATAAAGGGCCAGTGTAAGATAAATAAGGACTTTTATGAACTGTAAATCATGCGAAGCAACTCTAGTGGAGTCCCAGAATAAAAATATAGAGCTGAAATGAGCATAATATGGGACCTTTAAATGAGGGCCATCCCACAACAGCCAGTGGAGTGTAAATTAAGTTGTCTCGACAAGATGTCTCGACTTGTCTGAGAAGGGGCCACAGCGTACGACTCGGAAAACCCCGTCAATGCATACACTCAAATTAAGACTATATAATTATTGGATGTGAATATCCAGCATAGACACACAGTGACACTGTTTGACACCTCTTTATGTCATGCAGATACAGATTTGTCAGCCTAAAAGATGAGTCAAATACGTTATGCAAATCTAAATATGGGGTGAGTAGGGTTAACCCTTCACTGTGGTTTCTCCCACACACACACACACACACACACACACACACACTGCCATTTTAATTCTCCCTTTGACGGACACTTTGAATCCTCCGGGGGCCAGCGAAAAGCTGTCTGTTTACAGCTGCAACATGACTGTCAGTACGAGAGAAAAACAAAACCCTGGCTGAATAATAATGAGACCTGGCCGTCTTTGAACAGATATATTCTGAATTAATCATAATTAGGCCAAATGCAATCTTTCAACATGTTGCATTTTCTCTCTTCTGTCCTCCGCGCAGCTAATCTCTCCCTCTCTGGCTTCCATTCTCCATCTGTTTTCTGAGAAGGCAAAGTCATTGAAGAAAAATAAAATCATTTGGCTGTCCTTAATGTGTTTTGATTTTCCCATTAGCAACCCAGTCATTCTTCCTCACATAGGCATGAGCATAATTAGTGTCTTTCATCTGCATAAATTTGGCCTCTGAACCACGAGAATATCGATCAGGCTTGCAAGCACAGCCCCACCTGCAAATTATGAAGTGTGTAGTGGCAGCCTGGGTGCTGTGAAAGCAGGATGCTTCTTTTCTTTTCTATTTTTTTTTCTTCCTTTCTTTTGTTCATCAGAAAGACGTTAACAGTGTGAACTCTGGCTGGAGCTCTGACTGTCACATATTTGCTTTCCGACATTTCTAATACTTCGTTTGATCCCGAGTCTTCTCCGAGCGATGTCATTGCACCACAATTAGCATTAAAAATTCAGTTTTCATCATCCTCTTAGTATTCATGCTTCCCCATTAGCCAGCATGGGATAATTGGTCCCACCAAAAAAAAAAAAAAAAAAAAAAAAGAATCTCTCTGCTACCTCACTCACTGAAGACATTTTAGATGCAAGGAAAAGGAGTAATCCTGTTACAACGCCAGAATCTGAAGATTTCAAGGTTTAAACGTCTATAAAACATCTGACATACTCTATATCTTAGAAAGGCCCTTAAGCTGGTGGTACTGACTGATCATATGGAAAATGCTGCAACCCAAGCTAACGAACATACCTTTTTCACAATCCGAACACCAATCATGACTATTGCTCATCTTAAAGTTATTATTTCTAAAGTGGCATATTGCTTCTTGGCGGATTAAACTGTTTTGCTTGCGCAGCTGTCAGATCTTGTTATTATGGTTTGTTTAAGGATAATCTGCACTCACAAATGGTTGCCCTTTCTTCTTACAGTAGATAATAACTTACATAACTAGAAAAGGCTACCTTTCATGAAGAAAAAGTAAGTGTGATCACTTGAGCTGAAAACAATTGCATTTGAACGACAGAATTACATTTGAAACCTGTTAGAATAGTATTTGCATGACAGCAATACCTACCTAAGTTGAATCATTCAAAAGAACTGAAGTTCGGAACTACAGTTGAAGCGCTGAAAGAAGTTGAAGTGGCAGTTAAAATAGACACCGCTGCGAGAAGTTTGAAGTTGAAGCAATTGTAGTTGGCTATGATTATGATTATGATTATGCAAGTGCAAGGACAAACGTAAAGCGGTATGTGCAGCAATGCAAAGTGCAAAAGGGCTGGGAGAAGCGGAATATAAATTGCAGGGTGTGGCGATTGATAAATACACGACTCAACCAATGGAAAGATGCTTCTTCAGGAAATTCCCTGTTGTCTGGATGGTGCAGAGCGGCACGGCGTGAACACACAGTCTGCAGCCGGAGGCAGATGGTGTGGGGGCTTCTTTTGTAACAGTTAATTAGTATAATGATGATTGGAGCACATAATAAAAAAATAAAAAAAAAACCCTCGGTGAAGCAGTTTATGTGATCGCATCAATCCTACGCTGGATGACACCGTGGTCCTGAGACGTCTACTCTCAGCGCAAAGACCGGTCACGGCGTGAAGTGGGTGTGAATGCCAGACTGTTGTTTTCGGAAAGTTCCAGAAATTGATGGACGTACCCTTCCCACCAATCCCAGCATTCGAAAGGTGTGTGGGAAGGGGGTTAACCCTAACCCCAGGGGGAAGCCATTCGACCATCTGACAAGCAGTTCTGATGGATTACAGTTCGTTCAATTAAATTCAATCTTATTTATATGGCGCCAAATCAAGTCACCTCAGAGCGCTTCTCATAAAGGCCGTGTCTCTAATAATCACTCATTAGTTTCTTACCTTGTCTATCCGCACACTTGTTGTTCATGTGTGACGCCCCTCCCACTGTCTTGGAGGCCGGTCCGGACCAACCCCAGCAGGCCATTGGCTGACGTGGGAGGGTCGTCAGCTGGCCCACGTGTTCGCTCCTGTCTTTCTCTTTCTACAACTGACATCCACCCAGCGCCATCCTCTTTTATGGTTTGCACCATCAACCCCCGCCACGCCACATTAACAACACGTCCATGCGCTGCCTGCATAGCTGACCCAGCTGATCTACAGACCCCATTGTTTGATTTGTGTTACCCGTTTTAATAAATAAGTCTTGTTTCAAGTAAATGTCTCGCGCGGACTCCCTGCTTGTCACGTTCCCTGAGCCTAGATTGAAATACTACGATTACTTTCTGCCAATGTACACTATTCAAATACCGACACAACATGAAGATGAAACATGATGTGCCTTGTGAAGTAACTAGAGCAAGTACAAGTATTTGCTACCATGTCGATCGTGATGAGCTGCAAATGTGGTTCCAGTGGACATCAGAGGTACTACTTTCCCCCAATTCGGGGGAAGGTTTTAACCCTAAGACGGACTTGGTCTGCGTCCCACCAAATCCTCTCCAGCTGCTCCAGTAGTTGCTGCAAATGCTGTCGGAACTGTGCAGCCTGGAAGGCATGACTACATGTTTCCAAGAGTTTAAAGAGATCATAATATTAATTGCTTCATTTAGAGCAAGGACACACTCTTGATCATGTTGGAGTTGATCCTAACATCTGCCTGCCCCCTAGTATCTGGAGTGAAGTCTCCAAAAGGAATTAGGGAACTTCTCAAACTTTTAATTGCGAGCAGCAACGAGGGCAGAGAGTGTGTGCCAACAAATGTATCACAGACGACTGAAATGTCTTACTTGTATCCCTTTTAAACCTCAACGTATGTTTTACTTATGAGTTAACAGCTGGTAGCAAACCAACCTTCTTATATTAAGTCACAGTTATTTAGCTCACTGCAACCCCCCCCCCCCCCCTCCCTTTCATTCACTAGATTCTCTTTTAACTTTTCAAAGCATCGTGCAGATCATTATTGCGATCCAGGGTCATGATCGGACTAGGTTTGAAAATGCATCAATGAAAGGACGAATCAGAGAGTGAGTTGATGGAGGAATCAGGTTTGAAAAGTGAACCGAGTTGTGAGAACAAGCAATTTCCTTCCTCGCACCGGCAGCGCGGAGACCTTTGTCGGCTGAATAACAATCATATCTCGAGTTGAAACAGAATGCGCTATTGTGTGCTTCCAGGAGAAAGTAACCTTTGAAAAGGCCCTCCTTAAAAGAAGCGGCTTTACGCCATGCGGGCCCACATGGTGTGGTAGAGACGCTGGATGAGACTTGATAGGTAAAAGCATTTGGGTCCAAAGAGATGGGGAAGGGGGGGGGGGTCTGCGGGGATGTACCTCTCTGATGTGGGGAAAGTGGCACTTGAAAAATCAGCCTGTGTATGGTATTGATTGTCCGTCATTCTCCGCCTCCTGCCCAGCCTTTGTTACTCGGAACATCACAGGGGCCACATGCGGGAAGGGATAAATGGAGGAAAAATCATAGCATTAAGTCCTCGTTCCTTCAAACACCACCAACCCCTGACAAAATTCTGGGTTTTTCAGATGCCCGTGCCA